>NC_030387.2:20724231-21024231 GCF_001625215.2 Daucus carota subsp. sativus | reverse complement strand
ATGATAGTCAAAGAACTTAATGATAAACAAGAGATCAAGAGAACTGTTGGGATAGGTTTTGACTATAACATGTAGGTAAGGCTAGTAACATTACTCCCTTTAAGAAGAGTGCTGAGGAGAGAGGGATTCCTTTTGTTTTAAAAGATTCCCCTAAACCATTGTTTAAATCCTCATAAGCTGAACCTCTGTTAGAAACTCCTGTTGTCATTAGATATGAACTCAAACAGGAAGACCTTAAAATGAAAGAGAGTAATGAGAAGAGAGATGAGATCCTGACATCTGTCACACCCCAAACCAACACACACACTCGAATTGATATAATATGAACAAGAGACAGATAAATAATAAATCCGGAAATTAGGATTACATAATTTATATCCCAAAAGGATAACATTTAGTTAATTACAAATCCAAAAAGGTGAAATAAAGTCCCAAAAGATCTTATAAGTTCAGAGTGTGGATCAGCCCATCTAACTAGTACAAAGTATAATAGCGAAAGTCGCTTATATCATATATGCTACCTTCGCCCTTAAACAATTCTCCGCGTAGCCAGTGGTCGATTTACGTGCTGTTTGCTTTGTGCGTACCATATTTGCTAGCTGTAAAAGGGGTTAAATACGAGAACATGAGCAAAGACGCTCAGCAAGTACTAACAGTTCTAAGCACATGGCATCATAATAATATCAAAGGTGTCCGAAATAAATTCAAGGATAATTGAATAAGCATTCATGATAATATGATGAATAGGCATGGCAAAACACATGGATAATATGGTATAGAAATTATGGCATCATGGCAATATGGCAACATGTTATAATCATATCATCATCAAAGTTCATTTTAGGACGCTACGGATTACAGCCGGTGATCAGCCGCGAAGTAATCCCGAACCGCGCTGGGTTCTCAAATATAATGGGATCCCTAGGCTATATGTGAGCCTAATAAAATGTGAAGAGGACTTGCGTCTAGTCCAAATCACTAAAGAAAACATTTTATAATTCATTTTGATTTATAACATGGATGCCGGAAAAAGGTTTATATCATCTTTATTGAAATATGGCAAAAGGGTTCAAGTTCACTAACAATGTGTCAACGCATATTGGACTTAAGGGGATAAGTTCCAAAGTCAAAAGAAAGTCAATTCTATCAAGTGTTATTCGGTATTTATGAAAGGGTACGTGTCATGATCTTATTGGAGGTTTTATTAGGAAATCTATCGTTTTGTGGTTTAAGGGTAAGGGAATATGTGGAAAGAAAGGTACTAATATGATCGGGAATTTATGTCAAGGTATTTGCGAATATAATAGGCATGGTGATTATTGCAACAAGAATACTCGCGAGGATTTATGAGTCACGGGTACACATATATTTGCAACAATTATAAAGTTAAGGATGTAGTAACTTGCCTTTGCAAGATTCTGAGATTATTCAATCTTGATGGTACGAGCTTTTCCTTTCGCCTCGGAACCTACACATTATATTAACCTCGTCACTAAAGGGTACTTTAAGTCTAATTTATATTACACGCGCCTATTCTCTAGTTACGTATCTTAATACTCTAGTATTAGCTAATTATCGCTTTAAGAGTCATTACACGTACTTAATTATAGGTATACATGCTCATTTATACACATAAAGATAATTAACGTAATCATGTAATCACATACTCCACATAGTCACATAATGGCATGGCATGATTTATTAACTATATATATTATATACTATATACTTAAACTCCTAAACACATAAGCAAGTAGCACATAAAGGCTTATTTCTAAACTTCTAAACTCCCCATACTGACCTTATCTTAATCCTAAAAGTGCTTGCAAAAACTCAGCCCTTATACCCTTGACAATCAGGCAAGAGTTGCACTTACAACTCTCCAATGACTCGCTAAGGTTGCTCTCGGTTACTTAGTGAGAATAAGATGCTCTAACTAGGGCCTTCACTCTAATTTACTTCTAATAGGTTGCTAAGACTCTAAACTTACTTGTGCAATTGATACAATACAAAGGCCTCACACAAATTGGTTTAAAATGTTAAAAGGGCACAGTGAGGTTCTCTGTTGTAACCTCTCTGCACTACCTGCATCCTAACTGAGATAACTTAATGTGTACTAAGTGCATTCCTACCAAATCAATTCCCATGGATTCCCAACTCTTAAGGCTATCTCTCAGACTTGATTTCACTCCAAGGCCCCATCTGAAACTTCCCAGGTTATTATTCAAAGTTGACACTGCTGAAAACTACCCTGTTTCCCAACTGCCTTGTGTTTACTGATTTAAAACTCTGTTTTCTCACTAGGTTTTGGGTTCTAATGGTTTGTTAGGCTTCCTTAGGGTTCACTAAGCTCAGTTAAGCCAAGGCCCCATGAAGGCCTCACTCATGACAAGGTGAAAATCTCACAAGAACACAGATTACTCAATTCTGCCCTGTTTTGGGGTATCTACTGTTTTGAGTGTGTATACCTACCTAAATGCAGGGGCTTTGGTGATTTAAGCCTACTGGAATCATACCAAGACTCACTCCCAACTCCTGGACACTTGGGACAAGTAAAACCCAACCAAATCAACACCAGAACTCCTAGTTTCTATGTGCAAAAATCTGTCCAGTGCTAGTGTGTGCCTCCTTCCACCTTATCACCCATCTTAACACCATTCAACAACAACCAAGCCAACAACTCTATTCTATAATCTATATACCACTACTGTATAGCCTTATACAAGAAATTACAACACAAAACAAGCCTCAAAAATCACATTACCGAAGCCAAAAATCACAGCAGAGCAGAGCAGATTGGTTTTCAACATTTTTAAGCATGATTTCGATCTAATACTCCATATAAAATCACATAATACATCAAAACTGAACATGACTAATCATGGCACATATTATACTAGCATTTTATGGCAAAAACCGAGGCATGCAATGATTAAAAACCAGTTTAAAAAGTGACAAAATCAGCTTACACTTTATACTATGAAAATCATGACATGCACTTATAAACTCTAACTTTCTTGGCAAGATCTTGACATGCAATGTTTAAAACTTTGTAAAACAACCTTGTAGAGACTAAAACTCAAAGAACCCAGCAAGAAACATCTCATTCCATCCATAAAAATCATCCAAATCATTGGACTCCCTTCGGCTCTTTGAGAGTCATTGCCGAGGGCTTGAACCAAGGTTATGGCTTGACAAATGGGGGTGATACACTCCCTCAAGACCACTCCTTGTCCAAGTATCTAAGCCACCATGACTCCAACTCTAGATTCACATGAATCAAAGTTGAAAATCTCGGCTTGGTGACATGCAAGTACTCAAACTAACCTTAAATGGAAGCTTGTGACTAGGAGATGATTTTTCTCTCTTGGATGAGTTGCAAAATATGTGTGTATATGAGGTTATGAAGAGAAAATTTTAAGGGTTTGGGAGGGAGGTAGTATTCGGCTGAAATGAGAGAGAGGGAGGAGAGTTTGGTGGGTTTAATTTGGTGTGTAGTGTAGAGAATGATGAGGTCTTGTGCTTTTGACTAGACTAGAAGTGAGTGGATTTGGGTAGTTACAATTCTATCCTTCTAGTAGCTTTAGGTGAGAATGCATGCAAGGTTTTAGTGGTAATTACAAGAGTCAAATGGTGTGAATAGTCGGTCATGCCCTTGGACTCTATTCTCTACCAAAATGCATGCAAGGGTACTAGTGTAATCTTATAATTATTAAAAGTATGAATAAAATGAATGGATTTTAATAAATAAACTACAATTCCATAAATCATCAAATTAATACTATAAATACTATGAGATTTTACAAGTTTAACAAAATCATGATCAAAAATTTTGGACAAAGATATATTTTTAAAAGCATTTTCAAGTATTACCCTCTAATATATAATCTATGTATAAAAAGAATAATACACGTAATAATTCACAACGAAACGACTTTCCACTACAATTATATATGTATATCATATCACGTAATCGCTCGCATTACAATTTACCACTATTTACGATAATCTCTACTATTATTAAATCGCGTAGCCGCAACTATTAAATTAACATCGAATCGTGCAAGATAATTAATCGCGTAGCTAAATTTCTCGCATACGGCTATTTATACACGAAATAGAATCTAATTATGCCATCAAGTCATGTATAAATCCCAATTATCACTAAATCGCGTAACAAGAAATCTTACTTGCGTACAAAATATATCGCGTAGAAATTATATCGCATAAAAGTTATATTAGTGATACTTGCAATACCACATAACAAGAGAATATATATATATACACTCTTATATAACGATTCCACATATCGACATAATAACCTAGAATATAAGTATCGTGCTTATGAAAAAGTTCAAAATTACCGGTTGTTACATCCTCTCCCCCTTATAGGATTCTGTCCTCAGAATCTAGGAGAATAATTGAGGATACCGATTCCGCATATCAGACTCTAGCTCCCAAGTGGCTTCTTCTACCCTTGGATTCCTCCACAACACTTTTACCAAGCTTACTGATTTCTTCCTAAGTTTTCTTTCTTGACGATCTAGTATTTGTACGGGATGTTCTTCATACGATAAATCAGTCTGGATCTCCACTGGTTCACTTTCTATCACATGATTGGCGTCCGGGTTATACTTCTTGAGTAATGAGACATGAAACACATTATGCACGTGCTGATATTGTGGTGGCAATGCTAACTCGTAGGCAACTTTTCCAACTTGGTTCAAAACTTCAAAAGGTCCAATATATCTTGGTGCTAGTTTTCCTTTCTTACCAAATCTGGTCAAACCCTTCCACGGTGATATTTTTAGCAATACAGCTTCCCCAACTTCAAACTTCACATCTTTTCGAGCGGGGTCCGCGTACTTCCTTTGTCTGTCTTGTGCAGCAATTAGTCTCTTCTTGATTACCGTGATGGTCTCCTTCATTTGTTGTACCAATTCAGGCCCTAAAACCTTCCCTTCTCCAACTTCATCCCAATTCGTCGGTGTTCTGCATTTCCGTCCATATAAAGCTTCGTATGGTGGCATGCCAATGCTGGAATGGTAACTATTATTGTATGAAAACTCCACAAGGGGTAAATGTTCGTCCCAACTTCCCGAAAAGTCAATGGCACAGCTTCGCAACATATCTTCAATGGTTTGGATTGTTCGTTCGCTTTGGCCGTCAGTTTGTGGATGATATGCCGTGCTCATGTTCAATTTCGTCCCTAAATGTTCTTGAAATTGCCTCCAAAATCTCGAATTGAATCGTGGGTCTCGATCTGAAACTATTGATATAGGTACACCATGTCTCAACACGATTTCGCGTACATACATATGAACTAGTCTGTCTAGAGAAGACTTCTCGTTAATTGGAAGAAAATGTGCCGATTTCGTAAGACGGTCAACTATTACCCAAATTGCATCGTGTCCAGAACGCGTTCGAGGTAATCCTACTACAAAGTCCATGGCAATATTTTCCCACTTCCATTCTGGAATCTTCAATGGCTGAATCAAACCACTCGGTCTCTGATGTTAGGCTTTTACCCTTTGGCATGTATCACATTTTGAAATCCATTCCGCAATTTCTCTTTTCATGTTCGGCCACCAGAAATTCTTTCTCAAGTCTTGGTACATCTTGGTGCTCCCCGGGTGAATCGAAAATCTAGAGTTGTGTGCTTCTTGCAAAATGTCATTTTTCAATTCAGTCACATTTGGAATCCAAATCCTTGATGAAAATCTTAACACACCTTGCTCATCTTTCTGTGTACAAATTTCTTCTCCCGTCAACTGATTATCTTCTCGCGTCATCATTTCGTCTTGATATTTCTTTATCTTCTCTAACAGAGTTGGTTTAAAGGTAATGGCATAACACATCTCTTCTGCCCCTCCCAGTTCACAAAACTCCAATTGCAACTTCTCAATTTCATTTGACAACTCTCTTGGCATTGAAATCACATTTAACTTCTCTTTTCTACTTAATGCGTCCGCTACCACGTTGGCCTTCCCGGGATGATATTGTATCGAACAATCATAGTCTTTGATCAACTCCAACCATCGGCGCTGTCTCATATTTAGCTCTTTTTGAGTGAAAAGGTACTTCAGGCTCTTATGATCTGTATATATCTCACATTTCTCCCTGTACAAGTAGTGTCTCCACAATTTCAAAGCAAAAACTATCGCAGCCAATTCTAAATCATGAGTTGGGTACTTCTGTTCATGTGGCTTAAGTTGTCTTGAAGCGTACGCTATTACTTTTCCATGTTGCATCAACACGCATCCAAGTCCTTTGTAAGAGGCGTCACTGTATATCACAAAATCTCCCTTGTCATCGGGTAATGCTAAGACCGGTGCAGTTACTAGTCTTTGCTTCAACTCTTGAAAACTACTTTCACACTTCTCCGTCCATTCAAACTTCTCATTCTTCCTTGTTAATTTGGTCAATGGTACGGCAATCTTCGAAAAATCCTTCACAAACCTTCGGTAATATCCTGCTAATCCCATGAAACTTCTCACTTCTGTTGGCGTCTTTGGTCTCTCCCAATTCATCACAGCCTCAATCTTTTCGGGGTCCACTCTAATCCCCTCACTTCCAACAATATGTCCTAGAAATCTTACTTCCGTCAACCAAAACTCACATTTCGAGAATTTGGCATACAATCTCTCCTTTCGCAACACTTCCAACACTATTCTCAAATGTTCTTCGTGATCAGCTTCCGTCTTTGAATACACCAAAATATCATCGATGAAAACTATGACGAATTTGTCTAAATATTCCTTGAATACCCGATTCATTAAGTCCATGAAAGCAGCCGGTGCGTTCGTCAATCCAAAAGCCATAACAAGGAATTCGTAATGTCCGTATCGTGTTCGAAAAGCTGTCTTCGGTATGTCTTCAGCCTTAATCTTCAATTGGTGGTATCCCGACCGTAGATCAATTTTCGAAAAACAAGAAGCTCCCTTGAGTTGGTCAAATAGATCATCAATTCTAGGCAAAGGGTACCTATTCTTAATCGTCAATTTGTTCAATTCTCGATAATCTATACAAAGTCTCATACTCCCGTCTTTCTTCTTCACAAACAAGACCGGTGCGCCCCAAGGTGAAACACTTGGCCGTATAAATCCCTTGTCTAATAGTTCTTGTATTTGCTTTGCCAATTCCTTCATCTCTGACGGAGCCATTCTATAAGGAGCCTTCGAAACAGGTTCGGTGCCGGGTGCAAGTTCTATTGTAAACTCGATTTGTCGGTCCGGGGGTAAGCCAGGAAGCTCTTCGGGAAACACATCTATAAAATCTCTTACTACTGGAATGTCTTCAGGGCTAGAAACTTCTCTACTCTTATCAATTACATATGCCAAATACGCCTCGCATCCCTTCCGAATCATCTTCTTTGCTTGCATCGAAGTAAGAAATCTTTGAGTTTGCCTTTGACCCTTAAATGTTACCTTCTTGCCTTGTGGTGAACTCAATACTACCGTTTTGTTCTTGTAATCTATTTGAGCATTGAAGCTTGTCAACCAATCCATCCCTAATATCACGTCGAATTCGCCTAACTGGAAAGGAATAAGACTCGCAGGAAAAACGTGTCCGGCTATCACTATTGTACAATGGGGGCACACATGTTCTACAGATATTCTATCTTGATTAGCTAAGACAACGGATAGGGGTTCATGCATCAATTGGGTTTCACAATTCAACTTATCAACAAAAGATTTCGAAATAAATGACCTTGTAGCTCCCGAGTCAATCAATACTTTAGCACTAGCAGCGTTCACAGAAAGCGTACCTGAAACTACATCAGAACTTTGAATTGCATCCTTTACATTCATGTTGAAAGTCCTTGCTTGTGCCGGATAGGTCAAAGCTGGATGAGATGAGGATGATGCCATTTGAGGTTGATTGAAAGGCATTGGAAATGATGGTGCTGGCATAGGAGTTGCTTGATTCATCGGATACGGCGTAGCAGTCATTTGTAGCAATTGATTGTTAACCGCTCCTTTGCATTCCCTCGACACATGTCCTACTTTACCGCACTTGTAGCACGTGATGTTGGCCTTCTGATTCTTACATTCATGAGCATAGTGGCCTTTTGCGTGACACTTGTAACAAACTACATTCGCCTTGTTGCAAATCCCCGTATGCTTCTTATTACAAACTTTACACTCCGGAATTGATCCTTGCGGGGGTTTCTGTCCACTCGATTGAAATCTGTTTTCTTGTGACTTGTTCCCAAATTCTTTCTTCTTGAAGTTTCCGGGTCCGCTTTGAGGTTTAAACCTTTGATTAACTTTCTGATTCTGGCCCTTGTAACTGGAGCCTTCTTCTCCTGATTCAAATCTTCTCTTTTTGTTGCCCTTCTCCTTCTGATTCTGCTCACTTTCGCCTTCAATTACCATTGCTTTTTGAACTACTTCAGCATAAGTAGTCAATTCAAAAGCTGCCACCCGACTTCTCAACCACGGCTTTAGTCCTTGTTGAAATCTCTTCGCTCTCTTCTCTTCAGAATCAACATACTCTCCCATAAATCTAGATAGTTCAGTGAACTTCTTCTCATACTCCCCAACTGTCATATTATCTTGTTTTAATTCAAAGAACTTCATCTCCATTTGTGTTTGCATATAGCGAGGAAAGTACTTGTCCAAAAACATTCTCTTAAATCTGTCCCAAGTAATAATTCCTTCGGGTTCTAAAGCTTTTGCTGTTTCCCACCAATAGTTCGATTCTCCTTTAAGAAAATAAGCAGCATACTCCACCTTCTGATTATCTCCAACATTTGTCAAGGCAAACGCCTTCTCCATCTCCTTCAACCAAGCATGAGCTTCAACCGGATCTTGGGTTCCTTTGAATTCCGGGGGTTTTACGGATTGGAAGGTTTTGAAAGTGGTGACATTTCCTGGAGGTGGTTGTGGTGGTTGCATTTGTTGAAGAAGTTGTTGTTGTTGGGCAATAGTGGCTGTCTGTTGGCGTACCAATTCTAGAAGTTGTGCTATGTCAAGGTTCTGGTTCGCGTTTCGATTTCCTTCTTCCGCATTTTCTCGGTTATTAGAGGGTCTTCCTCGAGCTCTTTTAGGTGCCATATTCTGAAATAAGAGTTATACAATTTTAAATGATACAAGGTTACGGTATTATTCGCAATTATCATGGTATGCAGTTCAATATAAGCAATAGAAATGATGCATGGTTATAAGCAAATTTAAAGAGCAATATAGGAATCAAGGAAAGTGCATTACTGAATTAAAACATGGTTCGAAACGAAAGATACGAATGTCAAAGTACGAAATACGGGTACAGATCCGAATCAAAATAGTACGAAAGTCTAGAAACGAAAATAAACAACATAGTGATAAAAGGAACAGCCTAAGCAACTAAAGGTCACGTCCTCTAGTCCTCGTCCTCCTCCTCGGTCTCCTCCTCACGGGTCCTAGGGATGTCAGGGGTCGTGTCCTCACGCAGCATCTTGACCATGCTCCTAAGTTCATCCGCTATCATCTGCACAGTGAGCTGGCTGGACCGGTCACGGTGTACTGGCATCTTCTCCAACCTAGATGTGGCCACCTGGATCAATGATTCGAGCCTAGAGATGGTCTTCTCCTTAGGTCCGTCACCCATGATATGATCACTCGAATAAACCTCCTCAATGCGCTCCATGAGCCTGTCATGCTTCCCTTGGATAGTGTCGAGCTCCAGCCTCAAGTCAGCATAGACAGAAAAGGGAATAGGTTCAGGCGGCGGGACCGAAGATGAGTGCGCACGTTGCTGTCAATAATATATATATATATACAAAAGGGTTAGATACGATTAAATCGAACGACGCATAATAATACTCCCGATATATATATATATATATATATATATATATATATATATAATATACTTATACACCCTATGATCCTAATTGGGCTGTCCAGGGACTCTAAACCTGGCTCTGATACCAAAAATGTCACACCCCAAACCAACACACACACTCGAATTGATATAATATGAACAAGAGACAGATAAATAATAAATCCGGAAATTAGGATTACATAATTTATATCCCAAAAGGATAACATTTAGTTAATTACAAATCCAAAAAGGTGAAATAAAGTCCCAAAAGATCTTATAAGTTCAGAGTGTGGATCAGCCCATCTAACTAGTACAAAGTATAATAGCGAAAGTCGCTTATATCATATATGCTACCTTCGCCCTTAAACAATTCTCCGCGTAGCCAGTGGTCGATTTACGTGCTGTTTGCTTTGTGCGTACCATATTTGCTAGCTGTAAAAGGGGTTAAATACGAGAACATGAGCAAAGACGCTCAGCAAGTACTAACAGTTCTAAGCACATGGCATCATAATAATATCAAAGGTGTCCGAAATAAATTCAAGGATAATTGAATAAGCATTCATGATAATATGATGAATAGGCATGGCAAAACACATGGATAATATGGTATAGAAATTATGGCATCATGGCAATATGGCAACATGTTATAATCATATCATCATCAAAGTTCATTTTAGGACGCTACGGATTACAGCCGGTGATCAGCCGCGAAGTAATCCCGAACCGCGCTGGGTTCTCAAATATAATGGGATCCCTAGGCTATATGTGAGCCTAATAAAATGTGAAGAGGACTTGCGTCTAGTCCAAATCACTAAAGAAAACATTTTATAATTCATTTTGATTTATAACATGGATGCCAGAACCTACACATTATATTAACCTCGTCACTAAAGGGTACTTTAAGTCTAATTTATATTACACGCGCCTATTCTCTAGTTACGTATCTTAATACTCTAGTATTAGCTAATTATCGCTTTAAGAGTCATTACACGTACTTAATTATAGGTATACATGCTCATTTATACACATAAAGATAATTAACGTAATCATGTAATCACATACTCCACATAGTCACATAATGGCATGGCATGATTTATTAACTATATATATTATATACTATATACTTAAACTCCTAAACACATAAGCAAGTAGCACATAAAGGCTTATTTCTAAACTTCTAAACTCCCCATACTGACCTTATCTTAATCCTAAAAGTGCTTGCAAAAACTCAGCCCTTATACCCTTGACAATCATGCAAGAGTTGCACTTACAACTCTCCAATGACTCGCTAAGGTTGCTCTCGGTTACTTAGTGAGAATAAGATGCTCTAACTAGGGCCTTCACTCTAATTTACTTCTAATAGGTTGCTAAGACTCTAAACTTACTTGTGCAATTGATACAATACAAAGGCCTCACACAAATTGGTTTAAAATGTTAAAAGGGCACAGTGAGGTTCTCTGTTGTAACCTCTCTGCACTACCTGCATCCTAACTGAGATAACTTAATGTGTACTAAGTGCATTCCTACCAAATCAATTCCCATGGATTCCCAACTCTTAAGGCTATCTCTCAGACTTGATTTCACTCCAAGGCCCCATCTGAAACTTCCCAGGTTATTATTCAAAGTTGACACTGCTGAAAACTACCCTGTTTCCCAACTGCCTTGTGTTTACTGATTTAAAACTCTGTTTTCTCACTAGGTTTTGGGTTCTAATGGTTTGTTAGGCTTCCTTAGGGTTCACTAAGCTCAGTTAAGCCAAGGCCCCATGAAGGCCTCACTCATGACAAGGTGAAAATCTCACAAGAACACAGATTACTCAATTCTGCCCTGTTTTGGGGTATCTACTGTTTTGAGTGTGTATACCTACCTAAATGCAGGGGCTTTGGTGATTTAAGCCTACTGGAATCATACCAAGACTCACTCCCAACTCCTGGACACTTGGGACAAGTAAAACCCAACCAAATCAACACCAGAACTCCTAGTTTCTATGTGCAAAAATCTGTCCAGTGCTAGTGTGTGCCTCCTTCCACCTTATCACCCATCTTAACACCATTCAACAACAACCAAGCCAACAACTCTATTCTATAATCTATATACCACTACTGTATAGCCTTATACAAGAAATTACAACACAAAACAAGCCTCAAAAATCACATTACCGAAGCCAAAAATCACAGCAGAGCAGAGCAGATTGGTTTTCAACATTTTTAAGCATGATTTCGATCTAATACTCCATATAAAATCACATAATACATCAAAACTGAACATGACTAATCATGGCACATATTATACTAGCATTTTATGGCAAAAACCGAGGCATGCAATGATTAAAAACCAGTTTAAAAAGTGACAAAATCAGCTTACACTTTATACTATGAAAATCATGACATGCACTTATAAACTCTAACTTTCTTGGCAAGATCTTGACATGCAATGTTTAAAACTTTGTAAAACAACCTTGTAGAGACTAAAACTCAAAGAACCCAGCAAGAAACATCTCATTCCATCCATAAAAATCATCCAAATCATTGGACTCCCTTCGGCTCTTTGAGAGTCATTGCCGAGGGCTTGAACCAAGGTTATGGCTTGACAAATGGGGGTGATACACTCCCTCAAGACCACTCCTTGTCCAAGTATCTAAGCCACCATGACTCCAACTCTAGATTCACATGAATCAAAGTTGAAAATCTCGGCTTGGTGACATGCAAGTACTCAAACTAACCTTAAATGGAAGCTTGTGACTAGGAGATGATTTTTCTCTCTTGGATGAGTTGCAAAATATGTGTGTATATGAGGTTATGAAGAGAAAATTTTAAGGGTTTGGGAGGGAGGTAGTATTCGGCTGAAATGAGAGAGAGGGAGGAGAGTTTGGTGGGTTTAATTTGGTGTGTAGTGTAGAGAATGATGAGGTCTTGTGCTTTTGACTAGACTAGAAGTGAGTGGATTTGGGTAGTTACAATTCTATCCTTCTAGTAGCTTTAGGTGAGAATGCATGCAAGGTTTTAGTGGTAATTACAAGAGTCAAATGGTGTGAATAGTCGGTCATGCCCTTGGACTCTATTCTCTACCAAAATGCATGCAAGGGTACTAGTGTAATCTTATAATTATTAAAAGTATGAATAAAA
Organism: Daucus carota subsp. sativus; assembly: GCF_001625215.2. NCBI lineage: Eukaryota > Viridiplantae > Streptophyta > Magnoliopsida > Apiales > Apiaceae > Daucus > Daucus carota. The sequence continues at coordinate 21,011,299 of NC_030387.2, read as the reverse complement.
TGAATGGATTTTAATAAATAAACTACAATTCCATAAATCATCAAATTAATACTATAAATACTATGAGATTTTACAAGTTTAACAAAATCATGATCAAAAATTTTGGACAAAGATATATTTTTAAAAGCATTTTCAAGTATTACCCTCTATTAATATATAATCTATGTATAAAAAGAATAATACACGTAATAATTCACAACGAAACGACTTTCCACTACAATTATATATGTATATCATATCACGTAATCGCTCGCATTACAATTTACCACTATTTACGATAATCTCTACTATTATTAAATCGCGTAGCCGCAACTATTAAATTAACATCGAATCGTGCAAGATAATTAATCGCGTAGCTAAATTTCTCGCATACGGCTATTTATACACGAAATAGAATCTAATTATGCCATCAAGTCATGTATAAATCCCAATTATCACTAAATCGCGTAACAAGAAATCTTACTTGCGTACAAAATATATCGCGTAGAAATTATATCGCATAAAAGTTATATTAGTGATACTTGCAATACCACATAACAAGAGAATATATATATATACACTCTTATATAACGATTCCACATATCGACATAATAACCTAGAATATAAGTATCGTGCTTATGAAAAAGTTCAAAATTACCGGTTGTTACATCCTCTCCCCCTTATAGGATTCTGTCCTCAGAATCTAGGAGAATAATTGAGGATACCGATTCCGCATATCAGACTCTAGCTCCCAAGTGGCTTCTTCTACCCTTGGATTCCTCCACAACACTTTTACCAAGCTTACTGATTTCTTCCTAAGTTTTCTTTCTTGCCGATCTAGTATTTGTACGGGATGTTCTTCATACGATAAATCAGTCTGGATCTCCACTGGTTCACTTTCTATCACATGATTGGCGTCCGGGTTATACTTCTTGAGTAATGAGACATGAAACACATTATGCACGTGCTGATATTGTGGTGGCAATGCTAACTCGTAGGCAACTTTTCCAACTTGGTTCAAAACTTCAAAAGGTCCAATATATCTTGGTGCTAGTTTTCCTTTCTTACCAAATCTGGTCAAACCCTTCCACGGTGATATTTTTAGCAATACAGCTTCCCCAACTTCAAACTTCACATCTTTTCGAGCGGGGTCCGCGTACTTCCTTTGTCTGTCTTGTGCAGCAATTAGTCTCTTCTTGATTACCGTGATGGTGTCCTTCATTTGTTGTACCAATTCAGGCCCTAAAACCTTCCCTTCTCCAACTTCATCCCAATTCGTCGGTGTTCTGCATTTCCGTCCATATAAAGCTTCGTATGGTGGCATGCCAATGCTGGAATGGTAACTATTATTGTATGAAAACTCCACAAGGGGTAAATGTTCGTCCCAACTTCCCGAAAAGTCAATGGCACAGCTTCGCAACATATCTTCAATGGTTTGGATTGTTCGTTCGCTTTGGCCGTCAGTTTGTGGATGATATGCCGTGCTCATGTTCAATTTCGTCCCTACTACTATGACTGATACTCCTGTTGTTCCTGTTTTTGATGCATGTCATAAATGTTGTGGTGTTGATAACTGTATGCTTTGTGCTTTCAATACTATGTCTGCTTATTTTAGAAATTTGCATGCTAAAAATGAAAACACATCACCTAGACAACACAAAAACAACAAGCATGCTAGATCAAAGACTGCTAGTCCTCCTCGTGTTAGGAAGGAGACTTATGTTCCAAAACCTAAAACCAAGGTTTATAAGGCTGTTGTTAAGGAAGTAAGTTCAGTCAAATCAGAACCAAGTATCAGTCCACGAGGCTCTGTTGTATTACCTAATAGAAATCAATTCTTTAAGTTTGCTGGACTGTAAAGCATAATGTAACGTAAATATAATTACGATAACTCAACACAACAAAAGACAGGAAACAATACGTAAGTATAATATAGGAATCTACATGTTGGAGATTCGATACGAACAGACAAAGACAATCAAGATGTCTGAGACGAGCATCCGTCCACTGAAAGAAGTTGATCAACATGTTCAACCCTCAGTGAAGAATAAAGCACAATCAGTTTCTGCCATCAAGATTGCCTGAAGATCAAGTATCAAAGACCAAAAGATTCCAGTATATTTATTTTGATTATTTATAATCAAATTTATCGAAGCAACATCTAACCCGGAATGACTGATCAAGGATAATATCAAGCAAAATAATTCAAGGAATTATTTCAGTTCGAGTCGTTCGTGAACCAGACCAGTGCACAGGACGTCAGGACATTCGAAAGTATTCAATGGATTCGATCAACGAATTAATTGATCAAGTCAATTCAAGCTGCATCAACAAAGGATTAAATTTGAATTTATATATGTATATGAATATATATTATTAATTGATAGTTACTTGAATTCATAATAACTCAAGTAATTCATAAATCAATTAATTATATATATATATACATATGCATATCCATTAAATTTAAATTACATATGGCTGTTTGACTTTTAGTCAAAACATGCGCCTATATTTATAAGGCTTGAACTTAGAGAATTTCTCTAAGTCACAAGAGATACCCAGGAGAGGCGCAACTTGAGTCAAAGCGCCAAATTTGACCAAGGAGTGAAGAATGGCGCAAGTTTGCAAGTCTTATATTTGGCTAAGTCACAGGGCAACACAGTGGGGTTGGAGCGCAACCTTTGACCAAGTCAAAGGTTGCGACTCTGAACTGTGTCCAAGGCGCAACTTCAGAAATCTGTCTAAGGCATCACTGTGGAGCACTGTAGAGCGCAACGTTTGACCTGGTGGGCGCCAACTTTGACTCTCACAGGTGAAACAAGAGTTATATACATATATATGTATATGGAGCGCAACTTTCATATATATATATATATATATATATATTTATATATATATATGTATATGAAAGTGGCGCCATCTCTTGTGCTCATAGGAGTTAGATTTATTTTCATAAATCTAATCCGTCTCGAACGAACTCAAGTCGTCCAGGACGAACTCGTTAACCATGGTTAGTTGTTGGAAAGCCTATAAATAGAGGTTGATGTTTTCATTTGGAAACAACTACACAGTTTGTAAGTGCACACACTATACACATTCTCGAGAGTTAAATTAGAATATCGTTTTTATCGAGAGTTTGTATTAGAGTGATTGTAGCCTCTGCAGCCGACACTTGTGTTGGAATTTGTAGCATCCGAGGATTATTTCTAATACAAAGAATATTCCCCGAGTTGCTGGAGTTATTTATGTACGATTGATTTAACATGGACTGAAACAGAATTATCCGCAATTAAATTAAATCGAAGAAATTGGTATAGACGTATTCAAGCCCCCCCTTCTACGTCTGATTGTACCTAACAATTGGAATCAGAGCTACGCTGATCGATATACATATCTGAGATCCGTTACCAATCTGAAAAGCTAGCTGTCCGTACAATCGTAATTTTATCTGATAACAATGTCGACACACAAATTAGGAATCAAAGTACCTCCATTTGACAAGGATGACTACAACAATTGGAAGATGAAGATGTTGCTGTACATCAGAGTTGCTAATCCCATGTACATTGGGATTCTGGAAAATGGTCCGTTTTTGCCTATGAAGATTATTCCTGAATCTGTTGAAAATGGTGTTCGTATTCCATAGAAGTCTGTTCCCAAAGAGAAAAGCGAATACACTGAGACTGATAAGGAATATATTGCACACGACCATAATCTGCAACTCATAATTGTTGAATCAATGACCAAGACTATGACACATCTGATACTGAGTCTGAAAACTTCAAAGCAGATGTGGGATACTATAGAGGCATTGATGGAGGCGTCTGAAGAAGTCAGGGAAAATAGATACGATATGCTAATTGCCAGATATGAAGCATTTCAGGCAATACCTTGAGAGAACATTTCTCAAATCTATGAAAGGTTCATGTTGTTGTTGAATGAACTCACCCTGCATGGAAAGACTTATCCACAGAAAGAGATTAACAGAAAGTTCTCATTTGTGATGCCACCCCATTTAGTTGTGAAGACTGAGACCATCCGGGAAAGAAGCGACTTCAGAACTATGACTTTGGAAAAGCTGTTTGGAAAACTGAAGACGTTTGAAATGGAACTTGAACAAAGAAAGATCATATATGGTGGTGGATCATCTGAAGCCAAGAGTATGGCCTTACAAAAGACCACTGCACTTATTGCTGATCAACCATACTTTGGTTATCAACAATTAGTTGAATATGGTATTAATGATCACACTGTTGCTCAGAGTGATTGTTCATTCATCAAAGCTGACTATCCTTCTACCAATACTGAGATTGTAGAAGCTGAAATTGATGAAGTTTCTGGTGAACCGGAGGATGAGTTCTATACTCAGGAAGAGCTGGAGCAGCTGGAAGATAAGTCTATGGCTTATATGGCTGCAAGGTTCAAGCATATCAAGTTCAGGAAGATCCCCCGGTACAAGAAAACTTCAGGGAACAAGTTTCAGGGTAAAAAACATGTATGACAAGAGCAAGGTCAGATGCTACAACTGCAATGACTTAGGGCACTTTGCAACAGAGTGCAGGAAACCCAAAGCGGCTCCTGTCAGAGACAGAAGCAACTCATATGATAAGAAGAATTCTTATGAGGATCTGAAGAAAGAGAATGAAAAGATGAAAGCTAAGTTGGAAGCAATGGTGGCCAAGCATAAAGGAAGGGCTTACATTGCTGAGGGAAAAAGCTGGGATGACACAGATTCTGATGATGAACCTGTCCAGAGCAATTATGCATTTGCATTAATGGCTGACACTGTCGAGGAATCTCCATCTCAGGTATCTCCTGAAATTTCTGTTGATGACATGACTACTGATGATTATAAAAAGACTATAAATGAACTAGGTCAAGAGATGTATAACTTGCACACTGGTTTATTAGCTTCAGAATCAGACAACTGTAGTCTCTCTCTAAAGATAGCTAAACTTGAAGAACGAGTAGATGAATTAGCTTTAGAGAAACTCATGCACACTAACCTTAAAGATAAAATTGAATATCTAGAGAATAAGGAGAAATGTAGTGCAGAAATTGAGGAGTCCCTTAGGTCTCGGATAGCTGACCTAGAAACTAAGCTTAGGGCCTATCAGAATTCTGCTTTTCTACAGAAAGAGATCTTGGATAGTCAAAGGGTTGATAAAAAGGTTGCTATTGGCCTTGATTATAGTTCTTTGGAATGTGCTAAAAGAAAGAAGAGAAAAGAGAATGAAGGCTGTTAGGTCCAATCAGACGTAGAAGGGGGGGGTTGAATACGTCGTACCAATTTCTTCGATTTAATTTAATTGCGGATAATCTTTGTTTCAGTCCATGTTAAATCAATCGTAAATAAATAACTCCAGCAAGTCGGGGAATATTCTTGTATTAGAAATAATCCTCGGGTGCTACAAATTCCAACACAAGTGTCGGCTGCAGAGACTACAATCACTCTATTACAAACTCTCGATAAATAGGATCTTCTAATTTTAACTCTCGAGAATGTGTATAGTGTGTGCACTTACAAAGTGTGTAGTTGTTTTCAAATGAAAACATCAACCTCTATTTATAGGCTTTCCAACAACTAACCATGGTTAACGAGTTCGTCCTGGACGACTTGAGTTCGTCCTGGACGGATTCGATTTATCAGAAATAAACTAACTCCCAAATAGCAAAGATGCGCCTCCAGAAAGTCAAACTTGGCGCCAGGACCATACAGTCAAAACTTGCGCTTCATATGACTCCATAGTGTCTGTGACTTGGATAAAACTAAGTTAGAAACACAACAGAAATTACTTGGTCAAACTTTGCGCCTGTAGAGGGTCAAATGATGCGCTAGTTTGACCAAGTCAAACATTGCGCCTGTAGAGTGTATACACGGGTGCCTTAGACAAATTCTGAGAGATGGAAGTTGCGCCTTGACTTCTGGGTCAAAGGTTGCGCTCCATATGGTTCACAGGAGAGGAGAGATCTTTTGTCCTTAGAAACAAAACTTAAACTTGCGCTTTAGACCCTCCAATGTATGTAGCGCAAACTTTGACTTTCTGAGTCAAAGTTTGCGCCATGTACTACTGTGTACATTTCGAGTGACTTAGAAGAAATCTAAGTGAGAAAAACCTTTGACTCTTAGGTCAAACATGGCGCCAGAGGTATGAATATATATGTGTATACATATTATTAATTACTTGAATTAAATTCTTATTCAAGTAATTATCAATTAATTATATATATATACATATATATATCTTATTAATTTCAAACCTCTGAGGGTATTTCTGAGGCAGCTCGATTGACTTGATCAATAATTCATTGATCGAATCCACTGAATACTTTCGTACGTCCTGACGTCCTGTGCACTGGCCTGGTTCACGAACGACTCGAACTGAAATAATTCCTTGAATCTTTTGCTTGATAATATACTTGATCAGTCATCCCGGGTTAGGTGTTGCTTCGATAAATTTGATTATAAATAATCAAATTAAATATACTGAAATCTTCTGGTCTTTGATACTTGATCTTCAGGCAATCTTGATAGCAGAAACTGATTGTACTTTATTCTTCACTGAGGCTTGAACATGTTAATGAACTTCTTCCAGTGGACTGATGCTCGTCTCAGATATCTTGATTGTCTTTGTCTATTCGTATCGAATCTCCAACCTGTAGATTCCTGTATTATACTTACGTATTGTTTCCTGTCTTTTGTTGTGTTGAGTTATCGTAATTACATTTACGTTACATTATGCTTTACAATCTCCCCCTATTTGTTTGTTAGAGTTCGACAAGCAAATCCTTTAAGAGGATAACTCAACTGACACAATGAAAAAGCATACTAATTTAAACAGGAAATAATACTAAGTACAGTCTGGATCATATCTTACAATTTCCAGAAATCAAAAGTAAATACAAGCAGCCATTGTTCCTCTAGCCTGAACTAATCTCTCCTCGGTTTCTTGGCTCTTGCATTAATCAGCTTTTGCTCTGCTTTTCTCTTTGCAGCTTCCTCTTCTTTCTTCTGAGTGAGCTTGTTCTCAATTTCTTCAATCCTTGCTGTAATGGTACTCAGTGCCACTTGCTCCAGTGTGTTCTCAGGTGGAGGTTGCTCTAGATTCTTCTTCATCTTCTCTAATGTCTGGACATGAACCATTTTCTTCAACTTCTTAAAGGTGACATTCATCTCCATTCCTTCAATTTTCATGATGATTCTTGATGGATGAGCACGAACCCTTGAAGTGTTATGGACAGTCTCTACAGCTTTTCTTATTTCTAGAAGATCAATCAAATCTTTGAGCACACTCCTGTCTTCTTTCACAACTGATAACTTGACAGCAGCAACAGCACGAATGATTCTTTTGGAAGAGAATTTTCCAATTTCTGTCAATGGTATAGCAGTGGCCTCAGAGTCTTTCTTCTTCTTGAATATCACAGAAGTAGGATTGTAGGTTACAACAGGAGCTTTTGGATTTTCAGGAATATCAGGATTGAGTGGTGGCAGTGGATATGGTGGTTGACGATTGATTGCTGATAAGTCTAAGTCTCTCAGAGCAGCAAAGTTCAGACGATAGGCATATAGCAGTTCAGCAGTTAGTCTTCCCTTGATAGTCCTTGAGCACTTCTCCCTGACTTGAGTTTCCAGATATTTCAGTATACGAGGATTGTATGTTGATAATGCTTCATCAGTGAGTCCAATACTCTGAATCATACCATCCTTGAAATACTTGATAACTGAAGGTTTGTCATGAATTTCAACTCCAATATCAGTGATCCATTCTTCCACCATATCTCTGAATACTTCATTATGCTTTCTGCCGGTTGAGATGATCTTATTTCTTACCACAAACAGCTCAGTTAAAGATAGATCTCTGAGAAACTGGCTTGACACATGCTTGAGTCCATGGCCTTCTGATAAGTGGTATTTATACACACTTATAGGCCTTCATTTCCACTTAAATTGGTTGGTTGTACTTAAGTGTTTAGTGTCTTTTGATGTGTTTTTATTGTTTTTCTGTGCAGGTCACGAGTTGAGGTGATGAAGTGATTTTCTATCATTATAGGTTGTTTTTGGTGCATTATTTGCAAGAATAGAGAATTGTGGATTCATCACGACTTGGGATTTTGTGGGTACATCTTCTACAAACCCTCACGAGAACACACTCGTCCACTAGAGCTATCTAGGGGTTTAAAGGGCTTGTTGCATATGCTAAATGCAACCGTGATCACCTACGGAAGTGGTACTAGAAGCGAGGAAGGACATGCACGCGAGAACGGGCTGAAAACAAAGGATCAGGACTGTCATCACAGACAGTAGCGCGCCCGCGCTAACCTGTAGCGCGCCCGCGCTACAGTCTGCATCACTAGCGCGCCCGCGCTAGTGTAGCGCGGTGGCGCCCCGCAGAAACTCCCCGGGCCGATTTTTACAGCTTTTCTGATGGATTTTCGCAGCGGTCGAGGCCCGGTTGACTTAGTCAATGCATTTTTTATTTCTCGTGTGTAAAACCCTAGCCTCATAGTCGTAGTTTTGAGTAGAGAACAATAGCGTAATCATAGTTTTATTCAAGCACATTATCAGTTGTATTCGATCGTTCTTTGCGAGGAAGTGACAGTTTCGAGCAAGATCGTGAACATCAAATCTGTAACGTGTGATTTTTATTATTATTAATTCAAGCATTTTTATTCTATTTAATTCTTGTTTTTTCTTTATCATGCTTTCATTAGAACCCATGATGTCTAGTAACCGCCTTCATGGGATTCTAATGGATTTATCGATGTAGTCTAGTAACGAATATTAATTACTCGATTTTGTGACATACGTTGATTTCTTTGCATGAGCCGTGCTTATTCTTCTTAGGAGCGTAGCTAACTTCTAAGTTGTTTGTTAATTCTTTCTGAAGCGAGAGTGGATGATCGAATTTAGAACTATGCCATGTAAACATAGGATTATGTGAATGAAACATAATTTGTGATAGACTTGAACTATTTTTATCACCCTGTGTAATCACGATAGACGACTTGTTATTAAACCTCTTTGCTTACACTACCGCTATAGAGATATAGGGTCTGAGCTTTGTTGGTGTCCATGAGATTTCTATCTTAATTGTGGATTTTGATTGGTATGATATGTGTGCAACGAGAGTTGGCATGTATTACTTTCGTGTTGTCTGATTAGGATCAACAGTCGCATGTTAATCAGTAATTTCAATTCTAGATGAATTCGATAATGAAGTTAGAATCCCATGTGTTTTCCTATTCTGAATTTGATTAGTAATTTTAGTTTTTAGTATAAAAGAAACCAATCCTTGTTAATTGTCTTAGCAGTGATAATTGATCATACATTGTTGCATAGGTGCGTATTCTTAATTCACCAGTCTCTGTGGGATCGAACTTAATATATTACTTGTGATCACGTGCGCTTGCGTGTAGATTTTTGCGAACAAGTTTTTGGCGCCGCTGCCGGGGACTCGGTGTTAATTAATTAGTTTATGTACTTGTCTTCAGTGTGCGTTAAAAATTCACTGACTAAGATTCTATTCTCTTCTCACTTTTCTTCTTTTCTTTATCATAGGTACTGGGGTCGCGTTTATGCAAACACGTTCTCAGACCCGTAAGAAAGCAATTGATTCACCTTCTACTTCTTCTTCTGATTCTGAAACAATGCCGGAACCTGAAGCACAACCAGACAGCAAGGCATTGAAGGATTTCTCTATGCCAAAGATCGATGATATCCAATCAAGCATTGTCAGGCCTGCAATCGCAGCCAAAGCCTTTGAAATCAAACCAGGAACCATTCAAATGGTCCAGAACTCGGTACAGTATGGGGGTTCTCCTACGGAAGACCCCAATATGCATATACGGAATTTTATAGAGATCTGTGACACTTTCAAATTTAATGACGTCTCTGATGAAGCTGTAAAGCTAAGGCTTTTCCCATTTTCACTGAGAGATAAGGCTAAGGGATGGTTACATTCTTTACCATCTGGTTCGATTACTACATGGGAAGATCTAGCTCAGAAATTTCTCACTAAATTCTTCCCCATGGCAAAGACTGCTGCTTTACGAAATGCTCTATCTCAATTCTCTCAACAATCAGGAGAAACATTCTGTGAAGCCTGGGAGCGATATAAGGAGATGCTAAGGAAGTGTCCCCATCATGGCATGCCGGATTGGATGCAAATAAACAGTTTCTATAATGGTCTTGGACCTCAATCCAGACCTATGCTTGATGCTGCTTCTGGAGGTGCACTATGGGCAAAGAGTTATGAAGAAGCTTACGATCTCATTGAAATGATGGCTGCTAATGAATATCAGAACCCTACTCAAAGACTTACTCAAGGGAAGGTAGCCGGAATTCTTGATCTTGACACGTCTACAGCTATAGCAGCTCAACTGAAGGCTCTCACGATGAAAGTTGATTCTCTGGCTCACCAAGGAATTCAACAGCCAATCTCTATTTGCGAATTATGTGCTGGTGCTCATGCTACTGATCAGTGTGCCATTTCTAGTGAATCAGCGCAATTTGTGAGCAACTTTCAGAGAAGTCAACAACCCGCTCCAGCTACTTATCATCCTAGCAACCGAAATCATCCGAATTTCAGCTTGAGTAATAATCAGGGTTATAATCAGCCTCAACAAGGATTTCAACAGGGACCTAAACAGTATAATCAGGCTGGAAATTCACAACAGTATGCGCCTAAACAGCCATATCACCCTCCGGGATTTCAGAATCATGGGCAATCAGCTAACGAAAGGTCTGACATGGAAGAGCTAAGGCTCATGTACAAGAGTCAAGCAGTAACTTTAAAAACCTTGGAGACACAAGTTGGTCAGTTAGCTAATGCTTTACTAAGCAGACCACAGGGGAATCTCCCTAGTGACACAGAAGTACCAGGTAAAAGGGACCCTAAAGAGCAAGTTCAATCCATTACGCTGAGATCTGGAAGAACTACAACAGGGACTACCTCAACATTGGTACAAGATAAGGGTGATGAACCGCAAGAAATTCCAGCAGAAGTTCCTTCAAATACACTTGACACCAACTCTACTGTTGAAAAGGATAAGGCTATTCCTGCAGCTGCTCCGATGTCAAACCCAGTATATCCACCACCTCCATTTCCTAGGAGGTTAAAAAAACAGCAGCTGGATAAGCAATTTGGTAAATTCCTAGAAGTATTCAAAAAGCTTCACATCAACATTCCGTTTGCTGAAGCACTCGAGCAAATGCCTAGTTATGCCAAGTTCATGAAGGGTATTCTTTCAAAAAAGCTAAAGCTTGAAGAGTTAGAGACCGTGGCTTTAACGGAGGAATGCAGTGCTGTACTTCAACAGAAATTACCACCTAAGCTTAAAGATCCGGGAAGTTTTACTATTCCTTGCACTATTGGGAAGTTCTCTTTTGATAAGTGTCTGTGCGACTTGGGAGCTAGCATCAATCTGATGCCTCTATCTATCTTCACACAACTTGGCCTGCCAGAGCTTAAGCCAACAAATATGTCTTTACAGTTGGCTGATCGTTCGATCACATATCCGAGGGGTATAATTGAAGATGTGCTAGTCAAGGTTGATCAATTAATATTTCCAGCCGACTTCGTGATTCTTGATTTTGAAGAAGACAAAAGGATTCCTATCATCTTGGGTAGACCATTTTTAGCCACTGGCCAAACATTAATCGATGTACAAAAAGGGGAACTCACAATGAGAATACAGAATCAAACTGTCACGTTCAACGTATTCAATGCAATGAAATTACCAACTGATGAGGAATCTTGTTTCAGTGTGGATGTGCTAGACACTACGACAGAAGCTAATAGCCAGCGGGTTTTACAGAATGATGCATTGGAAGCAATCCTTACCAATGATGAGGAATGGGACAGTGAAGAAGAATTGGCAGAGATCCATCATCTTAACTCATCACCTTGGAGAAGGAATTTTGAACCACCTGTCGAATCTCTTGGCTTGGAAGAACAAAAGGAAGATCACAAACCACTACAGCCATCAGTAATCGAAGCACCTAAACTTGAACTTAAACCACTACCGGATCACTTAAGGTATGCTTTTCTTGGCAAAGGTTCTACTCTTCCTGTTATTATTGCATCTAACTTGTCAGGTGAGGAAGAGGAAAAACTTTTGAGGGTGCTAAGGGAATTCAAAACAGCGATTGGTTGGACCATAGCTGATATCAAGGGCATCAGTCCCTCCTTTTGTCAACACAAAATTCTCATTGAAGAAGGAAGCAAACCTTCAGTGGAACAACAAAGAAGGCTAAATCCTATCATGAAGGAGGTGGTAAAGAAAGAGATTCTTAAATGGCTTGATGCAGGTATCATTTATCCAATTTCAGATAGCTCATGGGTGAGTCCAGTGCAGTGTGTGCCTAAAAAAGGGGGCATGACAGTAGTAGCCAACGAAAAAGGGGAACTTATCTCAACTAGAACTGTCACTGGTTGGAGGATTTGCATGGACTACCGAAAGCTGAATAAAGCCACAAGAAAGGATCACTTCCCTCTGCCTTTTATTGATCAAATGCTTGACAGGTTGGCTGGTCATGAATTCTATTGCCTATTGGATGGGTATTCTGGCTATAATCAGATTGCTATCTCTCCGGAGGATCAAGAAAAGACAACCTTTACATGCCCTTATGGTACATTTGCATTCCGAAGAGTACCTTTTGGCTTATGCGGTGCACCAGCCACTTTTCAAAGATGCATGATGGCAATATTCTCAGAGATGATTGGCATCAATGTGGAGGTATTCATGGACGACTTTTCCGTATTCGGAACATCTTATGACGAATGCCTCACAAATCTGAGAATGGTTCTTAAGCGATGTGTGGAAACTAATCTGATTCTCAATTGGGAAAAATGTCATTTCATGGTGCAAGAAGGAATCATATTGGGGCATAAGGTATCTGCCAAGGGACTAGAAGTTGATAAAGCGAAGGTGGAAACGATAAAAAATCTTCCTCCACCACTTTCAGTCAAGGGCATCCGAAGCTTCCTTGGTCATGCAGGTTTCTATCGGAGATTCATCAAGGATTTCTCAAAAATTTCTAAACCCCTTTGCAATCTGTTAGAGAAAGACATTCCATTCAAATTTGATGAGGAGTGCTTGGAAGCATTTGAAATCTTGAAAAAGAAGTTGACATCAGCACCTATCATCACTGCACCCGATTGGAGTAAACCATTCGAATTAATGTGTGATGCCAGTGATTATGCTGTAGGGGCTGTACTTGGCCAGCGAACAAGTAATGTGTTTCATGTTATCTATTATGCCAGCAAAACATTAAATGATGCACAATTGAACTACACTACTACTGAAAAAGAACTTCTAGCTATTGTCTTTAGCTTTGAGAAGTTCAGGTCTTATCTTCTTGGAACAAAGGTAGTGGTATATACAGATCATGCAGCCATTCGGTATCTCATATCAAAGAAAGATTCAAAACCAAGACTAATTCGCTGGGTTTTATTACTCCAAGAATTTGATGTGGAAATTAAAGATCGTAAGGGCACGGAAAATCAGGTAGCAGATCATTTGTCCCGACTAGAAGATCACAGCAAACAAACTACAGACAACACTCTAATCAATGAATTCTTCCCAGACGAACAGTTGTTTGGAGTTAATGCAGAAGAGCCATGGTTTGCTGACATTGTAAATTATCTGGTGAGTAAGATCATTCCTCCAGAATTCTCTTATGCTCAACGCAAGAAATTTCTTCACGATGTGAAATGGTATATTTGGGATGAACCCTTTCTGTTTAAACAAGGAGTTGATCAAATTCTCAGAAGGTGTATCCCCAATAATGAAGTTGAGGGAGTTTTGCGCGAGTGCCATTCCACTGGTTATGGAGGCCATTATAGCGGAGAAAAGACAGCAAAGAGGGTACTTCAAGCAGGCTTTTACTGGCCAACTCTGTTTAAAGATGCTCATCAGTATGTTTTGGGGTGCGATCGATGTCAACGTACAGGTAATATATCTAGGAGGAATGAAATGCCTCTTAAAATGCTCTTGGAAGTCGAAATATTTGACGTTTGGGGTATTGACTTCATGGGACCGTTCGTTTCATCTTGTAACAACCAGTATATTCTATTAGCAGTGGATTATGTGTCTAAATGGGTGGAGGTAAAAGCTTTACCTACAAATGATGCTAAGGTGGTCTTACAATTTCTTCAAAAACAAATCTTTACCCGTTTCGGAGTCCCTAGGGTCATTATCAGTGATGAAGGCTCTCACTTCTGTAATCGGAAATTCACAACCTTGATGACTAGGTATAATATCAATCACCGGGTTGCTACTGCTTATCATCCTCAAACGAATGGTCAAGCTGAAGTGTCTAACAGAGAGATCAAACGCATATTAGAGAAGGTGGTTAATCCTTCTAGGAAAGACTGGTCTTTACGATTAGATGAGGCTGCTTGGGCTTATCGAACAGCTTATAAAACACCGTTGGGTACTTCTCCATTTCAGTTAGTGTTTGGCAAGGCTTGTCACTTACCAGTTGAGTTGGAACATAAAGCCTATTGGGCCCTAAAGAAGTTGAACTTCGACTTACAATTAGCTGGAGAGAAACGAATGATGCAACTCAATGAGTTAGAGGAGTTTCGCCTCCGTGCTTATGAAAATAACAAACTCTACAAAGAAAAGGTGAAAAGATTGCATGATCAGCGACTGATACAAAAATCGTTTGTGGTTGGTCAATTGGTGTTATTGTATAACTCTCGGTTGAAGTTGTTTCCAGGGAAACTCAAGTCACGCTGGTCAGGGCCATTTACAGTCAAGACGGTATTTTCCCACGGTGCAGTAGAAATATATGCAAAATCACCGGATGAATCATTTAAGGTTAATGGTCAAAGGTTGAAGCCGTACTTTGGCGGAAATGTGAATCGTGAGGTACAAACCACGATTCTTCAATCGGAATCGGATTAATTCTGGACTTCACGTCGAGCTAACGACGTTAAACAAGCGCTTCGTGGGAGGCAACCCACGCATTGGAACCACATTGTACCATTGTAAACCTCAAAAACACAAAAATCGAAAAATTTCAGCCTCCGGTGTCAGACACTAGCGCGCCCGCGCTAGTGTCAAGCGCGACCGCGCTAGTGTCAAGCGCGACCGCGCTAAGTTGCACAGCGCGCCCGCGCTATACTTAGCGCGGCCGCGCTACTGACTGCCGAGCCAGGCGGATTTTTTTCCCAAAATTCTTTTCTTTTCGTTTTAAAAAGCCCACAATCCTAATTTTGCATGCCTAGCCCGAAATACATCCCATAAAACCCTAACTCAGCTCTCCAACCCTTATATAAACACAAAACCCATCTCCAAATTCCATTATAATTCTCTAAACCCTAATCATATATACACATCCATACACACAACCTTCATCCAATCTTTCAAATCCAATACACATACACCTCTTGCAACTCTAATCTCTACCAATGGCACCCAAAAGAGCAAGAAGATCACAAGGAACGAGCACCCAAGCCCCCGCATCTAGCGATTCTTCCTCGTTGGGTGAGGTTGAGTTCACCTCGGATGGTGCGCGAACCGAGTTTCAACGGCTTATGAATAAGTCGTTAGTTAAGGAGAGGGGATTCTTACCCACGGCGGAGGATGGTGAGCTCTTGAACATGATTCAAGAACGGGGTTGGGAGTCTTTTTGCGAGGCTCCGGAGGCGGTTCCCTTGGCTATCATTCGAGAGTTTTATGCTAATGCCAAGGAGAATCGAGATGGATTCACGGTGGTACGGGGAATCCGGGTAGATTATAGTGCGGATGCGATCCGTAGAGTTATTGGGGGGCGTGCCAGGCGCCGTAATGAAGAAGATTGGGTGGTTGAGAGGATTGGGCGTGCTAAACGCCGGTTTGATGATGATCCAGTTGATCTTGATCGATTGGTGTATGATTTGTGTGTGCCGGATACAGCTTGGAAGATGACACAACCTCCTTTGCAGGCACATGTCTCTTTTCCAGCAGCCGGGTTGAACCGGTATGCGAAGGCGTGGAACGCCTTCATATGTGCTAACATCATGCCATCTTCACATGGGCATGAGGTGACAGTGGAAAGAGCTATTCTGCTCTTTGGGATTGTCTCGGGCAAGTATATTGATCTGGGACATGTTATCCATCAGGGGATTGTGAGGTTCTTACAGGGAGGAACTACTGGTGCCATTCCATATGGCACAATTGTGACGAAGCTTTGTCGATCGAGCGGTGTTCGTTGGCCATCCAACGAGCAATTACAGTTGCCAGGAGCACCGATTGATCATTCGGCGATCAGCCGCATGACGGAGTGGGATGGAGGAGTTCCCCACCCTCGAGGCCTTGGGTACATATATGATGAGATGCCAGGGGGACGTCCAGAGTTTGTTAGGAGGGAGCAGCCTAGAGCTTCTGGAGCTGGTACTTCTCAGACGGAGAGGAGCTCCGAACCGATGGGAGATGTCCACTTTCGCCGATTAGCGAGACGGATGGACGCCATGCATGACATCCACCAGAGGTTTGCTTTTGATATGACACAGGCTCTAGGTAGTGCTTTTCAGGCACAGGGGGTCACAGTTCAGTGGCCAGTATTCGGAGCAGGGATGCAGTATCCTCCACCTGATTCACCTCCAGCAGAGGAGGGGGAGGACTCGGACTCCGAGTAGGTATGTGGGTGCTCTAGCCTTTTTATCACTTTCAATGGGGACATTGAAAATTTTAAGTTTGGGGGTGGTAATCTAAGGAAGAGCATATTATTAGATAGATTTTTTTTTTTATTATTGCATGTGTTAGTTAGTTCATGTAGTTCACGTTTTTATTTTATTTTATTTTGCTTTGATTTATTCTCACGTTTTCTTTCTAATTTTCCCATATTTGCTTTATTTTTACATGTTTAGTGATAATTGTAGTAGTAGTATCACGAGCATTTGCATGAATTATGAAGTTAAGCCAAGCTAATTGCCTATGATGAGTTATGTGCGTAGTTTTTGATTAGTAGTTTCAATTGCAATGCTAGGTTAGTACTTGGAAATTGCTTGTGTTGGAAATTGTAATTCACATATGTTCTTGAGATAGGATTTAGACGAAATTCCATGAATTCTAGGATTGAATTGAACACCCTTCAGCTTAGGTCCGTAAATCTTAAGTTTGGGGGAACTGAGGGGTAGATATGCCTTTCTAAAAAAAAGAAAATATAGAAAAAAAAAGAAAAAAAAAAAAAGAAAAAAAAATAGTAGTAAATAAATTCACTAAAAAAATAAGTGGTAGAATTAACTAGGTTGAGCTCATTAGTACTCGAGTAATTAAGTCTGAGGGGACTTTGTGCCTAACAACCTAAAGCCCTTCGTGGTTTGGGATTGTTGACCCAACGCTCGCTACATGGGTACTAGTGCATAAATCTTTAGGGATCTCAACCATTGCACAGTTAAATAAACCACTAGAATAAAGTGAATAATTGGTGTGTGAAGTCTTGTGGTGTTCGTAACGCATTTACACTGCGAAGCGCTCTGACCTTAGACCAAGCAATTAATCACCAATAAAAAGAAAAAGAAAAAAAAAATTAGAGTGAATAAAATAGAAGGGTGTGGACATTCTTTGGGACCTTGGCTTTTAGTTGGACCTGAGTGACGGGGTGTTAGTTTATAACTTTTACGATTCTTGATGGGGATTCTGTGGGAGTAGTAGTTTTTGTCTTGTCTCAATAAAAGAACATGCTTGCACACACTGGCACTCCACACTTGTAAATAGAAGGGTAATTGACTTGGTAGCGAGAGAGATGAAAGTCGAGAACATTAGCACAATCTGAGGTATTAAAAATTTGCAAGGCAATTACTTCATAGTTCACTCATTCATCACGTAGTTGCATTCATGCATTGCATTGTATTATTGTATAGTGTCGTTGACGCTTGAGGACAAGCATCAGTTTAAGTTTGGGGGTGTGATAAGTGGTATTTATACACACTTATAGGCCTTCATTTCCACTTAAATTGGTTGGTTGTACTTAAGTGTTTAGTGTCTTTTGATGTGTTTTTATTGTTTTTCTGTGCAGGTCACGAGTTGAGGTGATGAAGTGATTTTCTATCATTATAGGTTGTTTTTGGTGCATTATTTGCAAGAATAGAGAATTGTGGATTCATCACGACTTGGGATTTTGTGGGTACATCTTCTACAAACCCTCACGAGAACACACTCGTCCACTAGAGCTATCTAGGGGTTTAAAGGGCTTGTTGCATATGCTAAATGCAACCGTGATCACCTACGGAAGTGGTACTAGAAGCGAGGAAGGACATGCACGCGAGAACGGGCTGAAAACAAAGGATCAGGACTGTCATCACAGACAGTAGCGCGCCCGCGCTAACCTGTAGCGCGCCCGCGCTACAGTCTGCATCACTAGCGCGCCCGCGCTAGTGTAGCGCGGTGGCGCCCCGCAGAAACTCCCCGGGCCGATTTTTACAGCTTTTCTGATGGATTTTCGCAGCGGTCGAGGCCCGGTTGACTTAGTCAATGCATTTTTTATTTCTCGTGTGTAAAACCCTAGCCTCATAGTCGTAGTTTTGAGTAGAGAACAATAGCGTAATCATAGTTTTATTCAAGCACATTATCAGTTGTATTCGATCGTTCTTTGCGAGGAAGTGACAGTTTCGAGCAAGATCGTGAACATCAAATCTGTAACGTGTGATTTTTATTATTATTAATTCAAGCATTTTTATTCTATTTAATTCTTGTTTTTTCTTTATCATGCTTTCATTAGAACCCATGATGTCGATTAGTTCGATTATGAACTAACCGCCTTCATGGGATTCTAATGGATTTATCGATGTAGTCTAGTAACGAATATTAATTACTCGATTTTGTGACATACGTTGATTTCTTTGCATGAGCCGTGCTTATTCTTCTTAGGAGCGTAGCTAACTTCTAAGTTGTTTGTTAATTCTTTCTGAAGCGAGAGTGGATGATCGAATTTAGAACTATGCCATGTAAACATAGGATTATGTGAATGAAACATAATTTGTGATAGACTTGAACTATTTTTATCACCCTGTGTAATCACGATAGACGACTTGTTATTAAACCTCTTTGCTTACACTACCGCTATAGAGATATAGGGTCTGAGCTTTGTTGGTGTCCATGAGATTTCTATCTTAATTGTGGATTTTGATTGGTATGATATGTGTGCAACGAGAGTTGGCATGTATTACTTTCGTGTTGTCTGATTAGGATCAACAGTCGCATGTTAATCAGTAATTTCAATTCTAGATGAATTCGATAATGAAGTTAGAATCCCATGTGTTTTCCTATTCTGAATTTGATTAGTAATTTTAGTTTTTAGTATAAAAGAAACCAATCCTTGTTAATTGTCTTAGCAGTGATAATTGATCATACATTGTTGCATAGGTGCGTATTCTTAATTCACCAGTCTCTGTGGGATCGAACTTAATATATTACTTGTGATCACGTGCGCGCTTGCGTGTAGATTTTTGCGAACACCTTCTCTTTGTAGCTCAAATGACATGTTTACCATCCATCCTCTTCTGGGAAGCACAGCAACAGACACAGTAGAAATGATATCATTTAACACCTCGTGATAATCATGTAAATCCTTGTAATTGTTCCTGAAGGAGTCAAAGATATCTTTCACTTCGTCATCATTGTTTTCTTGAGTGACCTCTGGAAAATCAAACACAGATCTAGCAATGTCCCATTCAGCTCCATCTTTATGTAAGTTGGCAAGTCTCCTTTCCCTTCGAATTCGTCTTTCATTTTCTAACTTCTCCCTTGCTCTCCTTTGCTCAGCATAATCCTTAGAAACCTCAGCAATGTCTTGTGGATTTGCAAATTCAAATTCTTGAGGAGGGAAGATGTCATTGTGATATGCAAGTTCATCAGCAAAGACTTCATTGTCTGGGATTTCTCCTTCTTCCAGATCATCATTCTGAGCACCAACCATCCTTATTATTCTATCATCAACAAACTCAGGGATGTATTCATCATGACTGTAACTGAATTGATGTTTAAGAGCAGAATCAATCAGTTCTTCAGACACCCCTGTGATCACCCTTTTCCCTTTTGCTTTTTCTGCTGCTCTCTCCCCCTCAGTTGAGTAATCCTCTCTGGAAGTTTGAGATGCCAGCAATTTAGCTTCAAGTCCAGCCAACCTTTGTTCCATAGTTGATTTTATTTCCACTAACTCCTCCCGTAGAACAAGATTCTCAGCTTCAAGATGTTGAACTTTGAATTTCAGAGCTTCAAATTCTGTCACAGATACAGTTGGAATAGCAGATTCAATTGTAGGTGGGGCTGTTGGGTTCTCACTTGTTCGTTCTGTAGGTGTTTCTCTCGTTTCACTCAAAGCTAGAACACTCAGTCGGTCAGAGGGTTTCTGTATATCAAGTTCTGTTGGTGTTTCCCTCTCACTCAAAGAAGTTCCAGCAGCCTTAGATGTACCTGCAGAAGAAATCTTCTTAGCCTCTTCTAGAGAGGTCACAGAAGGTGCAATGAAGGTTCGTGAGCCTTCGTCCTCAGTTTCCTCGTCAGATGAATCTGAGTCATTAGAAACAAGTTGCCAACTACTTGAATGTAGTGAGTCCTTGGTTGGATCCTGAGTTGGAATCTCAGGGTGGGTAGACACAGGGCTCGAAGGATGTGATCCTTGAATAGGCGAAGCACCCTGGTTTCCCACAACTGCCTCTGACGGCGAATGACTTTGTGACAAGTCCTCTATAACTGGCACACTTCCTGATAACAGATTGTCGTTCACCTTCGAGAGGTGAAGAGTCCCTTAAGGGATCTGGGAATGTTCCTCCCAGGGGGGTAGACAAGGATGTAGAATGAGGCAATTCATCCAAGTTTCCCCCAGAAGCCTGTGAAGGCACTTGACCCTGAATAGGATCAGAAACAACAGTGTCTATCCCTGACATGGACGACAAAGTGTTAGCAACCGTCAATTCTTCAACTGTGTGTGTAACCTCACTGTGCATTGTAATATCATGTGGCTGAGGTGGTGAAGAAATAGACATGTCTGCAGTTGTCTCAGGTTCTATTCTCCTTTCCTGACTAGGAGACAAAGCTGCAGTTTCAGAAACAATCTCCTTATGTGGTGCACTTAAGGCACTTTCTCCCTCTCTCTCAGAAATATGAAGTGGTTGGCTGAGGGGTTGAGAAGTTTCTACTACAATTGTTTGTGAAGTGGTGCCTTGGTTATGAATTTGGGGGATTTCAAATTCATTGGCACTTGTGATAGGAGGTGAAAGCTGATTGGAATCCAAAAGATTCTGAACCCAATCAGGTGCACTGAAGGACAAGTTGTTCGGTGAAATCTACACGCAAGCGCACGTGATCACAAGTAATATATTAAGTTCGATCCCACAGAGACTGGTGAATTAAGAATACGCACCTATGCAACAATGTATGATCAATTATCTCTGCCAAGACAATTAACAAGGATTGGTTTCTTTTATACTAATAATTAAAATTACTAATCAAATTCAGAATAGGAAAACACATGGGATTCTAATTTCATTATCGAATTCATCTAGAATTGAAATTACTGATTAACATGTGACTGTTGATCCTAATCAGACAACACGAAAGTAATACATGCCAACTCTCGTTGCACATATATCATACCAATCAAAATCCACAATTAAGATAGAAATCTCATGGACACCAACAAAGCTCAAACCCTATATCTCTATAGCGGTAGTGTAAGCAGAGAGGTTTAATAACAAGTTGTCTATCGTGATTACACAGGGTGATAAAAATAGTTCAAGTTTATCACAAATTATGTTTCATTCACATAATCCTATGTTTACATGGCAAAGTTCTAAATTCAATCATCCACTCTCGCTTCAGAAAGAATTAACACACAACTTAGAAGTTAGCTACGCTCCTAAGAAGAATGAGCACGGCTCATGCAAAGAACTCAACATATGTCACACAATCAAGTAATTACATTCGTTACTGAACTACGTCGATAAATCCATTAGAATCCCATGAAGGCGGTTAGTTCATAATCGAACTAATCGACATCATGGATTCTAATGATAACATGGTAATTAAAAGACAAGAGTTAAAAGGAATAAAAATGCTTGAATTAATAATAAAGATCACACGTTACAGATTTGATGTTCACGATCTCGCTCGAAACTGTCACTTCCTCGCGAAGAACGATCTAATACAAACTGATATTGTGCTTGAATGAATAATCTCAGAAAAAACTACGATACTGTTCTCTACTTAAAACTACTTCTATGAGGCTAGGGTTTTTACACACGAGAAATTAAAATGCATTGACTAAGTCAACCGGGCCTCGTCCGCTGCGAAAATCCATCAGAAAAGCTTCAAAAATCGGCCCGGGGGAGTTCTGCTGGGCGCCACCGCGCTAGACTAGCGCGGGCGCGCCAGTTGACCCGAGGATAGCGCGGGCGCGCTAGTGGTTAGCGCGGGCGCGCTAGTGACTGTGATGGCCGCCCTGTTTCTTCATGTTCAGCTCGTTCTCGCGTGCATGTCCTTCCTCGCTCCTAGTACCACTTCCGTAGGTGATCACGGTTGCATTTAGCATATGCAACAAGCCCTTTAAACCCCTAGATAGCTCTAGTGGACGAGTGTGTTCTCGTGAGGGTTTGTAGAAGATGTACCCACAAAATCCCAAGCCGTGATGAATACATAATTCTCCATTCTTGCAATTAATGCCCAAAAACACCCTAAATTGATAGAAAATCACTTCATCATCTCAACTCGTGACCTGCACAGAAAAACAATAAAAACATATCAAAAGACACTAAACACTTAAGTACAACCAACCAATTTAAGTGGAAATGAAGGTCTATAAGTGTGTATAAATACAACTTATCACACCCCCAAACTTAAACTGATGCTTGTCCTCAAGCGTCAACGACACTATACAATAATACAATGCAATGCATGAATGCAACTACGTGATGAATGAGTGAACTATGAAGTAATTGCCTTGCAAATTTTTAATACCTCAGATTGTGCTAATGTTCTCGACTTTCATCTCTCTCGCCACCAAGTCAATTACCCTTCTAATTACAAGTGTGGAGTGCCAGTGTGTGCAAGCATGTTCTTTCATTGAGACAAGACAAAAACTACTACTCCCACAGAATCCCCATCAAGAATCGTAAAAGTTATAAACTAACACCCCGTCACTCAAGCCCAACTAAAAGCCAAGGTCCCAAAGAATGTCCACACCCTTCTATTTTATTCACTATTATTTTTACTTTTTTTTTCTTTTTATTGGTGATTAATTGCTCGGTCTAAGGTCAGAGCGCTTCGCAGTGTAAATGCGTTACGAACACCACAAGACTTCACACACCAATTATTCACTCTAATTTAGTGGTTTATTTAACCGTGCCATGGTTGAGATCCCTAAAGATTTATGCACTAGTACCCATGTAGCGAGTGTTGGGTCAACAATCCCAAACCACAAAGGGCTTTAGGTTGTTAGGCACAAAGTCCCCTCAGACTTAATTACTCGAGTACTAATGAGCTCAACCTAGTTAATTCTACCACTTATTTTCTTAGTGAATTTATTTACTACTATTATTTTATTTTTTTTTCTTTTTCTATATTTTTTTTTAGAAAGGTATATCTACTCCTCAGTTCCCCCAAACTTAAGATTTACAGACCTAAGCTGAAGGGCGCTCAATTCAATCCTCGAATTCATGGAATTTCGTCTAAATCCTATCTCAAGAACATATGTGATTTACAATTTCCAACACAAGCAATTTCCAAGTACTAACCTAGCATTGCAATTGAAACTACTAATCAAGAACTACGCACATAACTCATCATAGGCAATTAGCTTGGCTTAACTTCATAATTCATGCAAATGCTCGTGATACTAACTACTACAATTATCACTAAACATGTAAAAATAGAGAAAATATGAGAAAAATAGAAAGAAAATGTGAGAAATTAAAAAAATTCAAATCAAATAAACGTGAGAACTATATGAACTAACTATATGAACTAACTAACACATGCAATAATAAACTACGTAATAATATGCTCTTCCTTAGATTACCACCCCCAAACTTAAAATTTTCAATGTCCCCATTGAAAGTGATAAAAAGGCTAGAGCACCCACATACCTACTCGGAGTCCGAGTCCTCCCCCTCCTCTGTAGGAGGTGATTCAGGTGGAGGATACTGCATCCCTGCTCCGAATACTGGCCACTGAACTGTGACCCCCTGTGCCTGAAAAGCACTACCTAGAGCCTGTGTCAAATCAAACGCAAACCTCTGGTGGATGTCATGCATGGTGTCCATCCGTCTCGCTAATCGGCGATAATGAACATCTCCCATAGGCTCGGAGCTCCTCTCCGTCTGAGAAGTACCAGCTCCCGAAGCTTTAGGACGCTCCCTCCGGACGAACTCTGGACGTCCCCCTGGCACCTCATCATATATATACCCAAGGCCTCGAGGGTGGGGAACTCCTCCTTCCCACTCCGTCATCCGGCTGATCGCCGAATGATCAATCGGTGCTCCTGGCAACTGTAATTGCTCGTTGGATTGTAACGTCTGTAATATTTGACTTATATATATTACAGTACTTCATTTTGGTGATATATAAAATTTCGTGTTTTAATTGTCAAACTATGTGAATTTGACTCATTTATCGTTACGTGACTTTCGTATATCGTTAGAATGTACTTATATGACTTTTGGTGAATAAATCTCGCTACGCGATTAAATAATATTACTAGTTGCGACGGTTTTGGCTTTACATTAATAAATGTGATCGTTGTTGCTACCCGATTAAATAATAGTAAAGATATATGCGATTTAGTGATATTTGATAAATTGCGAGTAGCCGATAAACTTTAACTTGTAAAATAGCGTTTGGTATATATATTCTTCTCGAGATTCTACGTGTATTATATTCGTGTTTTATATTTATGTGAAATATGACTATTAGAGCTCTACTTGTAATATTTCTTTTAAAATTCATTTCTTGTCCAAAATTTGTGAAAACTATTTTATTAAACTTCCAAAATCTCATATTATTTGTGATATTAATTTCATGATTTATCGATTTGTACTTTATTTACTAAAACTCATTCTTTTAATACTCTTTTAATCACACTTTTATTAATTATCAAAAGTCTAGTCTACCCTTGCATGCATTTTACACTAACACTAGCTAGAAGGATTGATTGGTCATTTCTACATTCCACTACCACATCTTGGTCAAGTCAAATGGTCAAGAATGCTTGAACACTCCACCACACTCCACTCATTCTCACACACCAACCAAATCAAAACCCTCTTCTCTCATCTCTCTCTTCTCTCTCCCTCATCTCTCTCTCTCTCGGCCGAACCATACACACCACCATTCTCCACCATTTTTATTCATTTTCTTTAACATTTCAAGCTTGTCGAGTCAAGAACTCCACCATTCAAGCTTGCATCTTCATTTTGAGGTTAGACCTTTGGTTGCATGTTGAGTTTGGAGCCGAAATAGGGCCTTGGTTCTTATGAGCTTAGGGTCTCTATTTTGGTGGCTCCTAAAGATGAACTTGAGATGATCTTGGATGGGTTTATACCTCTATTTGACCAAGGCATCCTCTTGATTCATCACATTTGTCAATGACTCTCAAGAGGAGCCGAATGTATATATGTATGTGATGATCTTGAAACTTCATGATTTTGAGTTGGTTTCTTGTATATTCGAAAGGTATAATGATTTGCTGAGTTTTTGGTGTGATTTCAGCCCTTGCATGTTAGTATTTTGATGTTATATGATGAGATAAGGCTATGTATAAGAAACTCTAGTGATGCATGTTGAGTTATTTGAAAACCGAGTGTTAAGCTTTGGAATTTGAGTTTTGTACATGATTTTGAGTCATGCATGCCATGTTCTAAGTGTTAAAATGATAGTTTATGGTGTGTATGATGATATCTAGTAGTAATCAGTAGCCATTGTGTGGATACCATGATGTTACATTCGAAATTTTGCTCTTGAATGCTCCCTGAAATTCTGCTCTGTTTTACCTCTATACATGCCTCGGTTTTGTGCTCTTAAATGGTTAAAATTGGTAATATCTTGCCTTGTGTAAATAGTCAGTAGGTATATGTATAGTATGGATTAAGATTTGAGGATTGGTTTGTTGGTATTTGGTGTTTGGAAGGGAGTTAAGGTGGAAGGAGTCACACACACACCATGGCAGATTTTTACACCTTAGAAAACTAGTGGAATGGAGGTGTCATGCTTAGGCCCTCATAGGCCCAAGTCTCCTGGAGTTGGGACTTGATGTATACAAGTCTCCAGTAGCCATAAAAGTCATAAAAACCATCATTTACATAGATGCACACACAAATTTCAGAGTACACCCCAGAACAGGGCACTTTAGGATTTATTGTGTCCTTGAGTGGTTAACACCTTGTCAATGATGAGGCCCTCATGGGGCCTTGATTTAGATAAGCTTAGGGAAGTATTAGGAAGCTATTTGAGTCATTGGATTGGTGTAGTGAGTGAGTTTAGTGAGTTTCAAGTTGTTAAGTTCATGGCAGTCCCCACAGCAGGGCAGGGTGCTCTGTGCCAACTTTGTTTAGAGGCCCAAGGAGGCCTGAGCAAGGCCTTAGTGTCATTCCAAGTGCACAACTTAGATTTAAGTCTTAAGTATCCAGTAGAGTCACAATTTCACCAAGGCACATAGTGGAAACACTTGTTTTTGCCAAAACCCCCAAGAGGTGCCAAACTGCCAAGGCAGAATGGTCACTTTGGTACACTAGTTTTTAAGGACCCATATAGGCAATGCCTTTGAGTCACACCACTTCATAACATTAGTTTAATATTGTGTCAACCTTTAGAAATTGGTTTGGAGTCAATACCCTTAGTGGAGATGCCTTATTTCCACTTAAGAACACAAGTGTCACACATGTAGTCACATTCTAGTACCAACTTAGGATGCATTGCATTTTAGTGTGTCATCAGTGAGGACTTGACCTCATATTGATTCCATGAGTTAGTTTTAAGTCATATTAGAGAGTGCAAGTTAGTTTAAGTCAATTCACTTAGTGTAGATGCATTCTTTTACCAAGGCACCCAAGTGTTGCCAATGTAAGCATACTAATAAGTCACTTAGGTTGCACTTCACATGTAAGTCTTGGGAGGTGAGGCACAAGTGTGCCTTACTATTAATTTGTTAATTTGAGGTCAGTAGAGTATAGTTAGGAGGTATTGGTCTTAGACCTTATGTGCTACTTGATTAAATGCTTAAGTGACTTAGGTGTAGTTAGAGATTCCTATGTAATAATAGTTAAATGATAAAGTGCCATGTTTTACTTGTTATGTGCATTACTTGATGATCATGTTACTTGTTCTGATTAAGTTTAAGTGTATACTTTATATATATGTATATATTTATATATATATATATATTTATACGCGAAGGGGTAGTTAGTGACGAGGATACTATTAATTATAGGTGCAAGTAGGAGGCCAGGCAAGGAACCCCTAGAAGCATCTATACAAGAGTGCAGTAAGCTTTATCCAGGCAAGTGGAACTCTTCCTTTATACTTGCTTTACGATTGTATACCCTGTGAACGTTGAATTACTGTTTATTTAGGACTGAATTACCTTATCACCCCTTGTGATCATGACTTTGGATTCCAATAATACCCTTAACATTTGAAGTACCTTTTTATGTGATATTACCCTACACCCACATGATTACACTCCAATAGTCCCTTGATGAATAATGAGAACTTGATACCCCACATTAAACTGAATTATCTCATTTGGAACCCTGATCTTAATAACATCCTTTACTTTTGAAAGATCACTTGTATTTTGAAAACATCCTTGCTTATAACTTGTCTTTGATCAAGACCCTTTTCTTGAAAATGATTTGATTTGAAATGACCTTAAAAGGAATTGGATAATAATTTTATATTAAGACTGAGGCGCCAGTCTATTATGGCAGCATCAGTAGCGGGGAGCCTGATGTCTGTTTATGGCCAATGTGTGCCGAGGATCCTCCCTGGTTGAATCACTTTATGTGGTTCGGAGCTTGGTGTGGGCTGATCACCCCTCAATGCTCGTAGCGCTGTGTGTTTCCAATTCCAATAAATTGATATCCCACATTGCACCTTTACTTGTGTTTACACCTTGTGATGTCCGTTGTTGCTTTTGCACTTGATATATTGCATATTGTGAACTGTTTTATTTACTGTTTTCACTTGCTGAGCTTTTTGCTCATATATATTGTTGTTGTTATAACCCTTCAGTGAAACCCGAGAATGGCCCGTTTCAAGCAGACCGCTCGTAAGACCACCTCAGGCAACGGGATTGCTTTCCGCCGTATGATGGGACAGGTTGGGAACTCGTAGTTCCCTAGTTAATTTCTTTTGAACTTTTGGGATTTAAAAACTGTAGTATGACTTAGACTTAAGTTGGATTTCGATTTGGTTGTAATAACTTTAGATGTTGTTCATACTCATTCCTGGTGATTCCGGGATTGTGGATTAGACTTGTAGATTAATCTTTATAACTCTGTAGTTTAATTATATATATCGATATGCATGCTTTAGTCGGTTATTTAAGTCGGGTCCGTCACAGTTGGTATCAGAGCGACAGGTTTGAGTCACTGAACAACATAGGATAAATGAATATAAGATAGGATTTAGAGGTTAAGATGAACTTAGATCATGTGGGACTTGGGGCGTTAGAATCTTTTAAGTTTTCTCACCCTTTTGACTATAACCGCGTATATATATATATAACTGTTGGCAGGCATCGTCATCTTCTAGTCCCGGATTCCCGACTACTGTTCCGTTCCCGCTTTACGAGCAGATGGTGAGACTTACTGACCGACTCGAGGGCCAGAACACGATTCTCCAGCACCGGATTGACCAGCTGTACCGTGAGGACTTCGATGATGAGGGCGACCGTCCCCGTTTGATTGCTAGGGTCGAGGAGATCATTCGCATGGCCGAGGACCGTTTGGCAGCTATTCCACCCTACCGCGAGCGTGAGAGCCGTATCACTTTGACCGCCATTACTGACGAGCTCCGCCGTGTGATTAGCAGTCTCCGTGAGCCAGTTGCCAGTCCATCAGCTTCACCAGCATCATCACCATCCCCCTAGACTATTCCTTAGTCTATTTTATTTCCGTTATCATGTTATCCGTACTTTGACTTTCCATTTCGTACTTGTACCCCTGGATTGTTTCGGGAAGACTTTTATTTGCACTTTATTCCGTTCGTACTGTTCCGTACTCATCATTTGAACTAATGTTTAATCTCGCACTTTGACTATTTATCTCATTTTGTCATTACATATATACCATGCTTAGACAGAAATTGCCATGTTAAACCTTTAGAACTTGATCATGCTTAAACCATGCCAATACACCATGATATGACTTTGACCGAATAAATTGTACCTTTGCCTCTAATAATACACACACATACCATGATGCCATAATAATTACCATAAACCGTTACCATGTGGATAACTCTTGAATAATACCTTTGTACCCAATATTCCCTTTGATATAACTTGTATGCATATATTGAACTGTGAATAAGCTTTTCTTGTCTACATTCAGAATCATGCCTCCTCGAAGAACCCGCAACACCACCAATGAAAATACTGAAGAACCACCACCAACCTTGGCTCAACTTATGCAACTTCTTCACCAACAATCTGTCACCCTTGCTCAACAACAACAATTACTTCAACAACAACTCCAGCAACAACAACAAGCACCACCACCACCTACTACTTTCAAATCTTTTCAAGCTGTGAAACCACCCGAGTTCCGAGGAATTCAAGACCCTGTTGAAGCTCAATCCTGGCTAAAGGAGATGGAGAAGGCTTTCACCTTGGCTGTTGTAACCGATGATAAGAAAGTTGAATATGCCTCTTATTTTCTGAAAGATGAAGCAAACTACTGGTGGGAGTCAGCCCGTGCTTTAGAAGAAGGTGAGGTTATTGCTTGGGATAGATTCAAGAGGATATTTCTAGACAAGTACTTTCCAAGGTATATGCAAACTCAAATGGAGTTGAAGTTCTTTGAATTGAAGCAAGAGGGAATGACTGTTGGGGAATATGAAAAGAAGTTTACAGAATTGGCAAGGTTCGTGGGAGATTATGTGGACACGGACGAGAAAAGAGCGAAGAGATTTCAACAAGGATTGAAGCCTTGGCTACGAAGCAGAGTGGCTGCTTTTGAATTGGCCACATATGCTGAAGTGGTTCAGAAGGCAATGGTAATTGAAGGAGAAAGTGATCAGAATCAGAAGGAGAAGGATAGCAAGAAGAGAAAGTTTGGGAATAATGGTGAAGGTTCGGCTCAAGGGAGCCAAAAAGGGAGGAATTTCAAGAAGTTTGGAGTTCAGAATCAAGGAGGTCCCCGAGGTTTCAAGAAGGGAGATAATAGGAATGTGAAGAAGATTCAAGGACCGAGTGGTCAAAGGAGTCAACAAGCAAATTCAGAATGCAACTTCTGCAACAAGAAACACACGGGAATTTGTAATAAGGCTGATATTGTCTGTTTCAAGTGCAACTCGAAGGGTCATTATGCGAACGAGTGCCAGAACCCGAAGCCTTCTGTTACCTGTTTCAAGTGTGGAAAGACCGGTCATATGTCAAGAGATTGTAAAGCTCCTGGAACTAACAAGTTGATGCAATTGGCAGCTACCCCATACAATCAAGGAATGACATCTTCTGCTCCGATTCTGCAACTACCTTCTACTCAAGTTTTTGAGTCTGCAACTCCTGTTTTCCATCCCTCTTATCCGGCTCAAGCAAGGACATTCAACATGAATATCAAGGATGCTGTTCAGAGTTCTGAGGTTGTGGCAGGTACGCTTTCTGTCAACAACAACCATGCTAAAGTGCTATTTGATTCTGGAGCTACTAGATCTTTCGTATCTGAATCTTTTGTTGGCAAGTTGAATTGTGAAATTGAACCGTTAGTTGAACCCTTATCTATCATTGTTGCTAATCAAGAACAAGTATCTGTTAGAAGTATTTGCCCCCGATGTACTATAGAGATTTCTGGCTTTAGTTTTCCTGCTTCCCTTATACCTTTTCGATTAGGAGAGTTTGATGTTATATTAGGTATGGATTGGTTTGCAGAAAATGGTGCTCAAATAGACTGTAAGAAGAAGAAGATAATCCTTAAGTCTCCACAAGGCAAGAAAGTAGAATTCAAAGGGCAGAAACAAACCAAGACATTTTTGACGATAATTGAAGCTAAGAAGTTGTTAAGGCAAGGTTGTGAAGGTTATTTGGCTCATGTAGTTGATAGATCTAAAGAGACGCCGAACATAGAAAGTATTCCGATAGTTAATGAATTTCTTGATGTATTTCCTGACGATCTTCCTGGTTTGCCTCCCGACCGTCAAATTGAGTTTTCTATCGACTTAGCACCCGGCACGGAACCAGTTTCAAAACAACCGTATCGAATGGCACCGGCAGAAATGAAGGAGTTGGCCAAGCAATTGCAAGAGTTGTTAGACAAAGGAGTTATAAGGCCGAGTGTATCCCCGTGGGGAGCTCCAGTCCTTTTTGTGAAGAAAAAGGACGGAAGCATGAGATTGTGCATCGACTATAGAGAATTGAACAAGTTAACAATCAAGAATAGGTATCCTTTGCCTCGAATCGACGACTTATTTGATCAACTCAAAGGAGCAACTTACTTTTCGAAGATTGACTTACGTTCGGGATATCATCAATTGAAGATTAAGCCGGAAGACATTCCAAAGACAGCTTTTAGAACTCGGTATGGGCATTACGAGTTTCTAGTTATGGCATTCGGATTGACAAACGCACCAGCCGCCTTCATGGATTTGATGAACCGTGTATTCAAGAAGTATTTAGACAAGTTCGTTATTGTATTCATCGACGATATTCTCATATACTCGAAATCTGAAGAGGAACATGCTGAACATCTGAGGATAGCTTTGGAAACTTTAAGGAAGGAGAAGCTGTATGCAAAGTTCTCTAAATGCGAATTTTGGCTACGAGAAGTGCAGTTCTTAGGGCATATCGTTGGAAGCGAAGGAATTCGAGTGGATCCAGCAAAGATAGAAGCTGTGATGAATTGGGAGAGGCCAAAGACCCCAACTGAAGTTAGAAGTTTCATGGGATTGGCCGGATATTATCGAAGGTTTGTGAAGGATTTCTCGAAGATTGCAGTACCGTTGACAAGATTGACTCGGAAGAACGAGAAGTTTGAATGGACCGACAAATGTGAAAAGAGCTTTCAAGAGTTGAAACAAAGATTAGTCACCGCTCCAGTTCTAGCTTTGCCAGATGATCAAGGAGATTTTGTTATCTACAGTGATGCGTCATACAAAGGATTAGGTTGTGTCTTAATGCAACACGGGAAAGTAATAGCCTACGCGTCAAGACAACTCAAACCACACGAACAAAGATATCCGACTCATGACTTGGAATTGGCAGCAATTGTGTTTGCTTTAAAGCTTTGGAGACACTATCTTTATGGCGAGAAGTGTGAAATATTCACGGATCACAAAAGCTTGAAGTACATTTTCACGCAAAAAGAGTTGAACATGAGGCAGCGAAGATGGTTGGAATTGATTAAAGACTACGACTGCACGATTAACTATCATCCCGGAAAGGCGAATGTAGTAGCAGATGCGTTAAGTCGCAAAGAAAGGTTGAATATGTTGACTATGGCTCAAGAACTATCACAGGAATTTGAGAAGATGGAAATTGAAATTCGAGCTCCTAGTGCACCTACAGAAATGATTCATACCATGACCTTTCAGCCTGAATTGATGGAGAAGATAAAGAAGTGCCAAGAAGAAGTGATGAATGAAAAGATGAATGAGTTAACCGGAGAGGAAATCTGCACACAGAAAGACAACCAAGGAATCTTGAGGTTTTCATCAAGGATTTGGATACCAAATGTGGAGGAATTGAAGAATGAAATTTTGAAGGATGCTCACAATTCAGAGTTTTCTATTCACCCCGGAAGCACAAAAATGTACCAAGATTTGAAGCAAAACTTTTGGTGGCCAGACATGAAGAAGGAAATTGCTCAATGGATCAGTAAATGCTACACTTGTCAAAGAGTAAAAGCTGAACATCAGAAGCCAAGTGGATTGATACAGCCGTTAGAGATACCAGAATGGAAGTGGGAGCACATTGCAATGGACTTTGTAGTTGGATTGCCAAGGACGAAATCTAATCATGACGCTATTTGGGTAATAATTGATCGGTTGACCAAGTCGGCTCATTTTCTGCCAATTAACGAGAGATATTCAATGGACAAGCTGATTCACATGTATTTGAAAGAGATTGTTACTCGTCATGGAGTTCCAGTATCTATTGTGTCAGATCGAGACCCTCGTTTTAACTCGAGATTTTGGAAGCAATTTCAAGAACATTTGGGAACCCGACTCAAGATGAGTATTGCCTATCATCCACAAACGGACGGACAAAGCGAGCGTACAATTCAAACTATCGAAGACATGTTAAGGTCTTGTGCTTTGGACTACAAAGGAAATTGGGACGAGCATTTGCCTTTGGTTGAGTTTTCGTATAATAACAGTTATCATGCTAGCATTGGAATGCCCCCGTACGAAGCTCTTTATGGAAGGAAATGTAGATCTCCGATATATTGGGATGAAGTTGGAGAAAGAAAAGTAATTGGTCCAGAATTGATCCAGCAAACGAAAGAAGCAGTAGATGTGATTCGAAGCAGATTGATTGCAGCTCAAGATAGACAACGAAAGTATGCTGACCCGCACAGAAAAGATGTTGAGTTCGAAATTGGAGAAGCTGTTCTGTTGAAAGTGTCACCATGGAAAGGAATAGCCAGATTCAGAAAGAAAGGGAAATTGAGTCCAAGATTCATTGGTCCTTTTGAGATTTTAAGCAGAATTGGGAAAGTGGCGTACGAACTAGCCTTACCGCCTCAAATGCAGCACGTTCACAATGTTTTCCATGTCTCATTGCTTAAGCAGTTCAACCCCGACACCAAGTGCATTATAGAGAATGAACCAGTTGAGATAGAGCCCGATTTGTCTTATATCGAGCAACCGGTTAGCATTCTAGATAGAAAAGATAAGGTGTTAAGGAATAAGACAGTTCCTTTAGTTAGAGTTTTGTGGAGGAATCCCAAAGTTGAAGAATCAACGTGGGAATTAGAAAGTGATATGTTAGATAAGTATCCTCATTTGTTTACTTAGATTCTGGGGTCAGAATCCTTTTAAGGGGGGAAGGATGTAACGTCTGTAATATTTGACTTATATATATTACAGTACTTCATTTTGGTGATATATAAAATTTCGTGTTTTAATTGTCAAACTATGTGAATTTGACTCATTTATCGTTACGTGACTTTCGTATATCGTTAGAATGTACTTATATGACTTTTGGTGAATAAATCTCGCTACGCGATTAAATAATATTACTAGTTGCGACGGTTTTGGCTTTACATTAATAAATGTGATCGTTGTCGCTACCCGATTAAATAATAGTAAAGATATATGCGATTTAGTGATATTTGATAAATTGCGAGTAGCCGATAAACTTTAACTTGTAAAATAGCGTTTGGTATATATATTCTTCTCGAGATTCTACGTGTATTATATTCGTGTTTTATATTTATGTGAAATATGACTATTAGAGCTCTACTTGTAATATTTCTTTTAAAATTCATTTCTTGTCCAAAATTTGTGAAAACTATTTTATTAAACTTCCAAAATCTCATATTATTTGTGATATTAATTTCATGATTTATCGATTTGTACTTTATTTACTAAAACTCATTCTTTTAATACTCTTTTAATCACACTTTTATTAATTATCAAAAGTCTAGTCTACCCTTGCATGCATTTTACACTAACACTAGCTAGAAGGATTGATTGGTCATTTCTACATTCCACTACCACATCTTGGTCAAGTCAAATGGTCAAGAATGCTTGAACACTCCACCACACTCCACTCATTCTCACACACCAACCAAATCAAAACCCTCTTCTCTCATCTCTCTCTTCTCTCTCCCTCATCTCTCTCTCTCTCGGCCGAACCATACACACCACCATTCTCCACCATTTTTATTCATTTTCTTTAACATTTCAAGCTTGTCGAGTCAAGAACTCCACCATTCAAGCTTGCATCTTCATTTTGAGGTTAGACCTTTGGTTGCATGTTGAGTTTGGAGCCGAAATAGGGCCTTGGTTCTTATGAGCTTAGGGTCTCTATTTTGGTGGCTCCTAAAGATGAACTTGAGATGATCTTGGATGGGTTTATACCTCTATTTGACCAAGGCATCCTCTTGATTCATCACATTTGTCAATGACTCTCAAGAGGAGCCGAATGTATATATGTATGTGATGATCTTGAAACTTCATGATTTTGAGTTGGTTTCTTGTATATTCGAAAGGTATAATGATTTGCTGAGTTTTTGGTGTGATTTCAGCCCTTGCATGTTAGTATTTTGATGTTATATGATGAGATAAGGCTATGTATAAGAAACTCTAGTGATGCATGTTGAGTTATTTGAAAACCGAGTGTTAAGCTTTGGAATTTGAGTTTTGTACATGATTTTGAGTCATGCATGCCATGTTCTAAGTGTTAAAATGATAGTTTATGGTGTGTATGATGATATCTAGTAGTAATCAGTAGCCATTGTGTGGATACCATGATGTTACATTCGAAATTTTGCTCTTGAATGCTCCCTGAAATTCTGCTCTGTTTTACCTCTATACATGCCTCGGTTTTGTGCTCTTAAATGGTTAAAATTGGTAATATCTTGCCTTGTGTAAATAGTCAGTAGGTATATGTATAGTATGGATTAAGATTTGAGGATTGGTTTGTTGGTATTTGGTGTTTGGAAGGGAGTTAAGGTGGAAGGAGTCACACACACACCATGGCAGATTTTTACACCTTAGAAAACTAGTGGAATGGAGGTGTCATGCTTAGGCCCTCATAGGCCCAAGTCTCCTGGAGTTGGGACTTGATGTATACAAGTCTCCAGTAGCCATAAAAGTCATAAAAACCATCATTTACATAGATGCACACACAAATTTCAGAGTACACCCCAGAACAGGGCACTTTAGGATTTATTGTGTCCTTGAGTGGTTAACACCTTGTCAATGATGAGGCCCTCATGGGGCCTTGATTTAGATAAGCTTAGGGAAGTATTAGGAAGCTATTTGAGTCATTGGATTGGTGTAGTGAGTGAGTTTAGTGAGTTTCAAGTTGTTAAGTTCATGGCAGTCCCCACAGCAGGGCAGGGTGCTCTGTGCCAACTTTGTTTAGAGGCCCAAGGAGGCCTGAGCAAGGCCTTAGTGTCATTCCAAGTGCACAACTTAGATTTAAGTCTTAAGTATCCAGTAGAGTCACAATTTCACCAAGGCACATAGTGGAAACACTTGTTTTTGCCAAAACCCCCAAGAGGTGCCAAACTGCCAAGGCAGAATGGTCACTTTGGTACACTAGTTTTTAAGGACCCATATAGGCAATGCCTTTGAGTCACACCACTTCATAACATTAGTTTAATATTGTGTCAACCTTTAGAAATTGGTTTGGAGTCAATACCCTTAGTGGAGATGCCTTATTTCCACTTAAGAACACAAGTGTCACACATGTAGTCACATTCTAGTACCAACTTAGGATGCATTGCATTTTAGTGTGTCATCAGTGAGGACTTGACCTCATATTGATTCCATGAGTTAGTTTTAAGTCATATTAGAGAGTGCAAGTTAGTTTAAGTCAATTCACTTAGTGTAGATGCATTCTTTTACCAAGGCACCCAAGTGTTGCCAATGTAAGCATACTAATAAGTCACTTAGGTTGCACTTCACATGTAAGTCTTGGGAGGTGAGGCACAAGTGTGCCTTACTATTAATTTGTTAATTTGAGGTCAGTAGAGTATAGTTAGGAGGTATTGGTCTTAGACCTTATGTGCTACTTGATTAAATGCTTAAGTGACTTAGGTGTAGTTAGAGATTCCTATGTAATAATAGTTAAATGATAAAGTGCCATGTTTTACTTGTTATGTGCATTACTTGATGATCATGTTACTTGTTCTGATTAAGTTTAAGTGTATACTTTATATATATGTATATATTTATATATATATATATATATTTATACGCGAAGGGGTAGTTAGTGACGAGGATACTATTAATTATAGGTGCAAGTAGGAGGCCAGGCAAGGAACCCCTAGAAGCATCTATACAAGAGTGCAGTAAGCTTTATCCAGGCAAGTGGAACTCTTCCTTTATACTTGCTTTACGATTGTATACCCTGTGAACGTTGAATTACTGTTTATTTAGGACTGAATTACCTTATCACCCCTTGTGATCATGACTTTGGATTCCAATAATACCCTTAACATTTGAAGTACCTTTTTATGTGATATTACCCTACACCCACATGATTACACTCCAATAGTCCCTTGATGAATAATGAGAACTTGATACCCCACATTAAACTGAATTATCTCATTTGGAACCCTGATCTTAATAACATCCTTTACTTTTGAAAGATCACTTGTATTTTGAAAACATCCTTGCTTATAACTTGTCTTTGATCAAGACCCTTTTCTTGAAAATGATTTGATTTGAAATGACCTTAAAAGGAATTGGATAATAATTTTATATTAAGACTGAGGCGCCAGTCTATTATGGCAGCATCAGTAGCGGGGAGCCTGATGTCTGTTTATGGCCAATGTGTGCCGAGGATCCTCCCTGGTTGAATCACTTTATGTGGTTCGGAGCTTGGTGTGGGCTGATCACCCCTCAATGCTCGTAGCGCTGTGTGTTTCCAATTCCAATAAATTGATATCCCACATTGCACCTTTACTTGTGTTTACACCTTGTGATGTCCGTTGTTGCTTTTGCACTTGATATATTGCATATTGTGAACTGTTTTATTTACTGTTTTCACTTGCTGAGCTTTTTGCTCATATATATTGTTGTTGTTATAACCCTTCAGTGAAACCCGAGAATGGCCCGTTTCAAGCAGACCGCTCGTAAGACCACCTCAGGCAACGGGATTGCTTTCCGCCGTATGATGGGACAGGTTGGGAACTCGTAGTTCCCTAGTTAATTTCTTTTGAACTTTTGGGATTTAAAAACTGTAGTATGACTTAGACTTAAGTTGGATTTCGATTTGGTTGTAATAACTTTAGATGTTGTTCATACTCATTCCTGGTGATTCCGGGATTGTGGATTAGACTTGTAGATTAATCTTTATAACTCTGTAGTTTAATTATATATATCGATATGCATGCTTTAGTCGGTTATTTAAGTCGGGTCCGTCACATGGATGGCCAACGAACACCGCTCGACCGACAAAGCTTCGTCACAATTGTGCCATATGGAATGGCACCAGTGGTTCCTCCCTGTAAGAACCTCAGAATCCCCTGATGGATAACATGCCCCAGATCAATATACTTGCCCGAGACAATCCCAAAGAGCAGAATAGCTCTTTCCACTGTCACCTCATGCCCATGTGAAGATGGCATGATGTTAGCACATATGAAGGCATTCCAGGCCTTCGCATACCGGTTCAACCCGGCTGCTGGAAAA
This sequence comes from Daucus carota subsp. sativus, assembly GCF_001625215.2. Classification (NCBI taxonomy): domain Eukaryota; kingdom Viridiplantae; phylum Streptophyta; class Magnoliopsida; order Apiales; family Apiaceae; genus Daucus; species Daucus carota. The sequence goes on along the minus strand of NC_030387.2, from coordinate 20,972,809 downwards.
GAGGCATGTGCCGGCAAAGGAGGTTGCGTCATCTTCCAAGCTGTATCCGGCACACACATATCATACACCAATCGATCAAGATCAACTGGATCATCATCAAACCGGCGTTTAGCACGCCCAATCCTCTCAACCACCCAATCTTCTTCATTACGGCGCCTAGCACGCCCCCCAATAACTCTACGGATCGCATCCGCACTATAATCCACCCGGATTCCCCGTACCACCGTGAATCCATCTCGATTCTCCTTGGCATTAGCATAAAACTCTCGAATAATAGCCAAGGGAACCGCCTCCGGAGCCTCGCAAAAAGATTCCCAACCTCGTTCTTGAATCATGTTCAAGAGCTCACCATCTTCCGCCGTGGGTAGGAATCCCCTCTCTTTGACTATCGACTTATTCATAAGCCGTTGAAATTCGGTTCGTGCACCATCGGAAGTGAACTCAACCTCACCCATAGATGAAGAATCGCTAGATGTAGGGGCTTGGGTGCTCGGTCCTTGTGATCTTCGGGCTCTTTTGGGTGCCATTGATAGAGATTTAGAGTTGCAAGAGGTTTGTGTGTAGTGGGTTTGAGAGATTTGGATGAAGGTTGTGTATGGATGTGTATATATAATTAGGGTTTAGAGAATTATAATGGGATTTGGAGATGAGTGTTTTGTGTTTATATAAGGATTGGAGAGCTGAGTTAGGGTTTTATGGGATGTATTTCGGGCTAGGCATGCAAAATTAGGAGTGTGGGCTTTTTAAATCTAAAAGAAAAGAATTTTGGGAGAAAAATCGCCAACCTCGGCAGTTAGTAGCGTGGCCGCGCTAAGTATAGCGCGGGCGCGCTGTGCAACTTAGCGCGGGCGCGCTGACACTAGCGCGGGCGCGCTAGTGTCTGACACCGAAGGCTGATTTTTTCGATTTTTGTGCTTTTGAAGTGTACAATGGTACAATGTGGTTCCAATGCGTGGGTTGCCTCCCACGAAGCGCTTGTTTAACGTCGTTAGCTCGACGTGAAATCCAGAATTAATCCGATTCTGATTGAAGAATCGTGGTTTGTACCTCACGATTCACATTTCCGCCAAAGTAAGGCTTCAACCTTTGACCATTAACCTTAAATGATTCATCCGGTGATTTTGCATAGATTTCTACTGCACCGTGGGGAAATACCGTCTTGACTGTAAATGGCCCTGACCAGCGTGACTTGAGTTTCCCCGGAAACAGCTTCAACCGAGAGTTATACAATAGCACCAATTGACCAACCACAAACGATTTTTGTATTAGCCGTTGATCATGCAATCTTTTCACCTTTTCTTTGTAGAGTTTGTTATTTTCATACGCACGGAGGCGAAACTCCTCTAACTCATTGAGTTGCATCATTCGTTTCTCTCCAGCTAATTGTAAGTCGAAATTCAACTTCTTTAGGGCCCAATAAGCTTTATGTTCCAACTCAACTGGTAAGTGACAAGCCTTGCCAAACACTAACTGAAATGGAGAAGTACCCAACGGTGTTTTATAAGCTGTTCGATAAGCCCAAGCAGCCTCATCTAATCGTAAGGACCAGTCTTTCCTAGAAGGGTTAACCACCTTCTCTAATATGCGTTTGATCTCTCTGTTAGACACTTCAGCTTGGCCATTCGTTTGAGGATGATAAGCCGTAGCAACCCGGTGATTGATATTATACCTAGTCATCAAGATTGTGAATTTCCGATTGCAGAAATGAGAGCCTTCATCACTGATAATGACCCTAGGGACTCCGAAACGGGTAAAGATTTGTTTTTGAAGAAATTGCAAGACCACCTTAGCATCATTTGTAGGTAAAGCTTTTACCTCCACCCATTTAGATACATAATCCACTGCTAATAGAATATACTGGTTGTTGCAAGATGAAACGAACGGTCCCATGAAGTCAATACCCCAAACGTCAAATATTTCGACTTCCAAGAGCATTTTAAGAGGCATTTCATTCCTCCTAGATATATTACCTGTACGTTGACATCGATCGCATCCCAACACATACTGATGAGCATCTTTAAACAGAGTTGGCCAGTAAAAGCCTGCTTGAAGTACCCTCTTTGCTGTCTTTTCTCCGCTATAATGGCCTCCATAACCAGTGGAATGGCACTCGCGCAAAACTCCTTCAACTTCATTATTAGGGATACACCTTCTGAGAATTTGATCGACTCCTTGTTTAAACAAAAAGGGTTCATCCCAAATATACCATTTCACATCGTGAAGAAATTTCTTGCGTTGAGCATACGAGAATTCTGGAGGAATGATCTTACTCACCAGATAATTTACAATGTCAGCAAACCATGGCTCTTCTGCATCAACTCCAAACAACTGTTCATCTGGGAAGAATTCATTGATTAGAGTGTTGTCTGTAGTTTGTTTGCTGTGATCTTCTAGTCGGGACAAATGATCTGCTACCTGATTTTCTGTGCCCTTCCGATCTTTAATTTCCACATCAAATTCTTGGAGTAATAAAACCCAGCGAATTAGTCTTGGTTTAGAATCTTTCTTTGATATGAGATATCGAATGGCTGCATGATCAGTATATACCACTACCTTTGTTCCGAGAAGATAAGACCTGAACTTCTCAAAGCTAAAAACAATAGCTAGAAGTTCTTTTTCAGTAGTAGTGTAGTTCAATTGTGCATCATTCAATGTTTTGCTGGCATAATAGATAACATGAAACACATTACTTGTTCGCTGGCCCAGTACAGCCCCTACAGCATAATCACTGGCATCACACATTAATTCGAATGGTTTACTCCAATCAGGTGCAGTGATGATAGGTGCTGATGTCAACTTCTTTTTCAAGATTTCAAATGCTTCCAAGCACTCCTCATTAAATTTGAATGGAATGTCTTTCTCTAACAGATTGCAAAGGGGTTTAGAGATTTTTGAGAAATCCTTGATGAATCTCCGATAGAAACCTGCATGACCAAGGAAGCTTCGGATGCCTTTGACTGAAAGTGGTGGAGGAAGATTTTTTATTGTTTCCACCTTCGCTTTATCGACTTCTAGTCCTTTGGCAGATACCTTATGCCCCAATATGATTCCTTCTTGCACCATGAAATGACATTTTTCCCAATTGAGAATCAGATTAGTTTCCACACATCGCTTAAGAACCATTCTCAGATTCGTGAGGCATTCGTCATAAGATGTTCCGAATACGGAAAAGTCGTCCATGAATACCTCCACATTGATGCCGATCATTTCTGAGAATATTGCCATCATGCACCTTTGAAAAGTGGCTGGTGCACCGCATAAGCCAAAAGGTACTCTTCGGAACGCAAATGTACCATAAGGGCATGTAAAGGTTGTCTTTTCTTGATCCTCCGGAGAGATGGCAATCTGATTATAGCCAGAATACCCATCCAATAGGCAATAGAATTCATGACCCGCCAACCTGTCAAGCATCTGATCAATAAAAGGCAGAGGGAAGTGATCCTTTCTTGTAGCTTTATTCAGCTTTCGGTAGTCCATGCAAATCCTCCAACCAGTGACAGTTCTAGTCGAGATGAGTTCCCCTTTTTCGTTGGCTACTACTGTCATGCCTCCTTTCTTAGGCACACATTGTACTGGACTCACCCATGAGCTATCTGAAATTGGATATATGATACCTGCATCGAGCCATTTAAGAATCTCTTTCTTTACAACCTCCTTCATGATAGGATTTAACCTTCTTTGTTGTTCCACTGAAGGTTTGCTTCCTTCTTCAATGAGAATTTTGTGTTGACAAAAGGATGGGCTGATTCCCTTGATATCAGCTATAGTCCAACCAATTGCTGTTTTGAATTCCCTTAGCACCCTCAAAAGTTTTTCCTCTTCCTCACCTGACAAGTTAGCTGCAATAATAACAGGAAGAGTAGAACCTTCACCAAGAAAAGCATACCTCAAGTGATCCGGTAGCGGTTTAAGTTCAAGTTTAGGTGCTTCGATTACTGATGGTTGTAGTGGTTTGTGATCTTCCTTTTGTTCCTCCAAGCCAAGAGATTCGACAGGTGGTTCAAAATTCCTTCTCCAAGGTGATGAGTTAAGATGATGGATCTCTTCGAATTCTTCTTCACTGTCCCATTCCTCATCATTGGTAAGGATTGCTTCCAATGCATCATTCTGTAAAACTCGCTGGCTATTAGCTTCTGTCGTAGTGTCTAGCACATCCATACTGAAACAAGATTCCTCATCAGTTGGTAATTTCATTGCATTGAATACGTTGAACGTGACAGTTTGATCTTGTATTCTCATTGTGAGTTCCCCTTTTTGGACATCGATTAATGTTTGGCCAGTGGCTAAAAATGGTCTACCCAAGATGATAGGAATCCTTTTGTCTTCTTCAAAATCAAGAATCACGAAGTCGGCTGGAAATATTAATTGATCAACCTTGACTAGCACATCTTCAATTATACCCCTCGGATATGTGATCGAACGATCAGCCAACTGTAAAGACATATTTGTTGGTTTGAGCTCTGGCAGGCCAAGTTGTGTGAAGATAGATAGAGGCATCAGATTGATGCTAGCTCCCAAGTCGCACAGACACTTATCAAAAGAAAACTTCCCGATAGTGCAAGGAATAGTAAAGCTTCCCGGGTCTTTAAGCTTAGGTGGCAATTTCTGTTGAAGTACAGCACTACATTCCTCCGTTAAAGCCACGGTCTCTAAATCTTCGAGCTTTAGCTTTTTTGAAAGAATACCCTTCATGAACTTAGCATAACTAGGCATTTGCTCGAGTGCTTCAGCAAACGGAATGTTGATGTGAAGCTTTTTGAATACTCCTAGGAATTTACCAAATTGCTTGTCCAGCTGCTGTTTTTTTAACCTCCTAGGAAATGGAGGTGGTGGATATACTGGTTTTGACATCGGAGCAGCTGCAGGAATAGCCTTATCCTTTTCAACAGTAGGGTTGGTGCCAATTGTATTTGAAGGAACTTCTGCTGGAATTTCTTGCGATTCATCACCCTGATCTAGTACTAATGTTGAGGTAGGCCCTGTTGTAGTTTTTCCAGATCTCAGCGTAATGGATTGGACTTGCTCTTTAGGATCCCTCTTACCTGGTACCTCTGTATCACTAGGGAGATTCCCCTGTGGTCTGCTTAGTAAAGCATTAGCTAACTGACCGACTTGTGTCTCCAAGGCTTTTAAAGTTACTGCTTGACTCTTGTACATGAGCCTTAGCTCTTCCATGTCAGACCTTTCGTTAGCTGACTGCCCATGATTCTGAAATCCCGGGGGGTGATATGGCTGTTTAGGCGCATACTGTTGTGAATTTCCAGCCTGATTATACTGTTTAGGTCCCTGTTGAAATCCTTGTTGAGGCTGATTATAACCCTGATTATTACTCCAGCTGAAATTCGGATGATTTCGGTTGCTAGGATGATAAGTAGCTGGAGCAGGCTGTTGACTTCTCTGAAAGTTGCTCACAAATTGCGCTGATTCACTAGAAATGGCACACTGATCAGTAGCATGAGCACCAGCACATAATTCGCAAATAGAGATTGGCTGTTGAATTCCTTGGTGAGCCAGAGAATCAACTTTCATCGTGAGAGCCTTAAGTTGAGCTGCTATAGCTGTAGACGTGTCAAGATCAAGAATTCCTGCTACCTTCCCTTGAGTAAGTCTTTGAGTAGGGTTCTGATATTCATTAGCAGCCATCATTTCAATGAGATCATAAGCTTCTTCATAACTCTTTGCCCATAGTGCACCTCCAGAAGCAGCATCAAGCATAGGTCTGGATTGAGGTCCAAGACCATTATAGAAACTGTTTATTTGCATCCAATCCGGCATGCCATGATGGGGACACTTCCTTAGCATCTCCTTATATCGCTCCCAGGCTTCACAGAATGTTTCTCCTGATTGTTGAGAGAATTGAGATAGAGCATTTCGTAGTGCAGCAGTCTTTGCCATGGGGAAGAATTTAGTGAGAAATTTCTGAGCTAGATCTTCCCATGTAGTGATCGAACCAGATGGTAAAGAATGTAACCATCCCTTAGCCTTGTCTCTGAGTGAAAATGGGAAAAGCCTTAGCTTCACAGCTTCATCAGAGACGTCATTGAATTTGAAAGTGTCACAGATCTCTATAAAATTCCGTATATGCATATTGGGGTCTTCAGTAGGAGAACCCCCATACTGTACCGAGTTCTGGACCATTTGAATAGTCCGTGGTTTGATTTCAAAGGCTTTGGCTGCAATTGCAGGCCTGACAATGCTCGATTGGATATCATCGATCTTTGGCATAGAGAAATCCTTCAATGCCTTGCTGTCCGGTTGTGCTTCAGGTTCTGGCATTGTTTCAGAATCAGAAGAAGTAGTAGAAGATGAATCAATTGCTTTCTTACGGGTCTGAGAACGTGTTTGCATAAACGCGACCCCAGTACCTGAAATAAAGAAAAGAAGAAAAGTGAGAAGAGAATAGAATCCTAGTCAGTGAATCTTAATGCACACTGATGACAAGTACATAAACTAATTAATTAACACCGAGTCCCCGGCAGCGGCGCCAAAAACTTGTTCGGTGAAATCTACACGCAAGCGCACGTGATCACAAGTAATATATTAAGTTCGATCCCAAAGAGACTGGTGAATTAAGAATACGCACCTATGCAACAATGTATGATCAATTATCACTGCCAAGACAATTAACAAGGATTGGTTTCTTTTATACTAATAATTAAAATTACTAATCAAATTCAGAATAGGAAAACACATGGGATTCTAATTTCATTATCGAATTCATCTAGAATTGAAATTACTGATTAACATGTGACTGTTGATCCTAATCAGACAACACGAAAGTAATACATGCCAACTCTCGTTGCACATATATCATACCAATCAAAATCCACAATTAAGATAGAAATCTCATGGACACCAACAAAGCTCAGACCCTATATCTCTATAGCGGTAGTGTAAGCAGAGAGGTTTAATAACAAGTTGTCTATCGTGATTACACAGGGTGATAAAAATAGTTCAAGTTTATCACAAATTATGTTTCATTCACATAATCCTATGTTTACATGGCAAAGTTCTAAATTCAATCATCCACTCTCGCTTCAGAAAGAATTAACACACAACTTAGAAGTTAGCTACGCTCCTAAGAAGAATGAGCACGGCTCATGCAAAGAACTCAACATATGTCACACAATCAAGTAATTACATTCGTTACTGAACTACGTCGATAAATCCATTAGAATCCCATGAAGGCGGTTAGTTCATAATCGAACTAATCGACATCATGGATTCTAATGATAACATGGTAATTAAAAGACAAGAGTTAAAAGGAATAAAAATGCTTGAATTAATAATAAAGATCACACGTTACAGATTTGATGTTCACGATCTCGCTCGAAACTGTCACTTCCTCGCGAAGAACGATCTAATACAAACTGATATTGTGCTTGAATGAATAATCTCAGAAAAAACTACGATACTGTTCTCTACTTAAAACTACTTCTATGAGGCTAGGGTTTTTACACACGAGAAATTAAAATGCATTGACTAAGTCAACCGGGCCTCGTCCGCTGCGAAAATCCATCAGAAAAGCTTCAAAAATCGGCCCGGGGGAGTTCTGCTGGGCGCCACCGCGCTAGACTAGCGCGGGCGCGCCAGTTGACCCGAGGATAGCGCGGGCGCGCTAGTGGTTAGCGCGGGCGCGCTAGTGACTGTGATGGCCGCCCTGTTTCTTCATGTTCAGCTCGTTCTCGCGTGCATGTCCTTCCTCGCTCCTAGTACCACTTCCGTAGGTGATCACGGTTGCATTTAGCATATGCAACAAGCCCTTTAAACCCCTAGATAGCTCTAGTGGACGAGTGTGTTCTCGTGAGGGTTTGTAGAAGATGTACCCACAAAATCCCAAGCCGTGATGAATCCATAATTCTCCATTCTTGCAATTAATGCCCAAAAACACCCTAAATTGATAGAAAATCACTTCATCATCTCAACTCGTGACCTGCACAGAAAAACAATAAAAACATATCAAAAGACACTAAACACTTAAGTACAACCAACCAATTTAAGTGGAAATGAAGGTCTATAAGTGTGTATAAATACCACTTATCACAAGTTGTCAGAGTCAGAAGGGATACCTGACTGTAGCAGTGGATTGTCAGTGTTGGTGAAGAGTTCATCAATATCCACCATCACATCAGCTGCAGTGGTTTGAACAGGAGTATTCACTTCATCCTCAGAATCAGTAGAATTATCCTGTAATGAATCCTCTCCTTCAGATTGAGCATTGTCATCTGAGGATGTCTGTGCATCTTCCACTATCACTTCCTCTTCCATTTGAGAAGTTTGAGTCTCAGGGATATTAGCTTGTTGAGATGACTCAGTGACTTCTTCAGCTTGTGTTACAGGGGCCTCCTCTTCCTGAACCACTGGATCAGCAACATTTTGAATGTGTGGTGGAGGCAAGTTCGGGTTGTTTAAGAATTCTTGCATTGCCTCCGGAAGAACCACATCCTCATTGTTTGTGTAGTTCTGATGGTTTTCCAGCATGGAGATCACTCTTGTTGACATGAAGGAGCAGATAACATTGTCTATATTATGATAGACAGCTCTTTCAGCAGGAGTCAGTAGCTGGTTCAGCACTATCTGGAAGAACCGAGGATAAAGAAGTACATTCCTGTTCTTCCTTAAGCAGTCCTGAAAAGCTCCCATTATCAGATGTCCCAGATTGATTCTTGTGTTCTGAGCTATTGCAATTCCAATTTCTTGATTGAAGATGGTAATCCCATGGAACCCTCCAGTTTTTGGTGCAAATACATGAGAGATGGAATTAAAGAAGAAATTCCATTCTCGAGGTAAGTGCTTCACATACATTTTCCCTAGAAGATCACCATTCTCCCTCTGGCAATGAATAGCAAAGAAGAAGTTTGTCCTTTCAGCCCGGTCTGGAACAGCTTCAAAATTTTCAGTTGGCAGATGGAGTGCATTGTTCAGGGTGTGTTCAGTTATCATCAGTGTTCGTCCCTGAATGACACACTTGAGTCCAAATACCTGTCCTTCATTTACAACAGAAGACAGAAGACAGAAAATCTCGAAGTAGAGATTTGTTAAGATAAACTGACTCTGTCATAGCAAATCGTGCAAATGAAAATTCTGACATATATCTAACCCAGCGTCGATAATTCGCTTGCGTAATTAAATTATTATTTTCAACAATAGTGAAATTTGTTTTCGGAATCTCAAAATTTGCATCCATTTTTAATTAGAATTAAAAATGATTATAAATTTCGTTTCACGCATAATAACGAACAAATTTCAACTTATGTCACGAAAATAATTAAATAATAACGCTCCGTAAAACCCTAATTCCAAGAATTTTAGAATTCGATGAAATTCAAGTATGTTATTCTACTCGAAATTCTAAGAATTATGGTATCGGTCTCGCAAATTATTGATGCCAAAAACACGTATAAATCAGTCCAAGAATGTCAAGAGTTTCGAAAAAGCACTAACGAAAAACAACGATGGATCGTTAATATTTTTATATGAAGTGAAAGCTCTCGACTAGGTGAATCCAAAACAGGTCTCAGATCACAAAATGGACAAGAAAATAAGGGTGTTTTGTTCGATTGAACAAGGCGATGCTCGGAGATTTTGAATGGCAGTGGGAAGTGGTTTGCGTGTGGATATATCTGTGTATGTATATGGCTGAAGATGAAAAAGAAAAGTGCCAAGTGCGGTACATATACTTCTACAGATGTGAGGCGCAACTTGGTGAATGACCAAGTTGCCCCTCATAGTATATACTGGGAGGACAGAAGGCGCAACCAACGAAAAGTCCAAAATACCCTCTATACACACCCCTGTGTATAGAGGCGCAAACTCGTGTGACTTAGAAAAATCTAAGTCACCTTCAGTAGACACAGTGGCCAGAAAGGGAACCATTGGCGCAACATTTGACTTGGTCAAATGTTGCGCTTGGTTCAACACGGTTTAAGAAAACTTAGAATTAAATTCTAAGTTGAAAATAATCAAACATACACCTCTTAAAACCTGGGCGCAACATTTGACTTTAGTCAAATGTTGCGCTTAGTCATAAGCGTTCACAGAATTTTTTTGAGATTAACTCAAAAACACATGACTATCAATTGTATCAAATTTATTTTAATTAAGAACAAAATAATTTGATACAATAAAATCACAATTAAATTAAATGAGGTTTTAACTAAATTAACTTTAGTCAAACAAAATTTAATTAATTATGCTGCAATTATTTTAATTAAAATTTAATTAATGGACAACTAGAAATAACTTGAATTGCTTCAAATCCATTAATTAAATACAATTAAAATATGAATTAAATAAATACTAATATTCATTAATTGAATATAAGCACTTAAATAATTCAAGAAAATTAATTCTAAATATCTACCACTTAGCAATTAATCACATAATCACATAAAGTCATGCAAATCATATAAGTCATGGCAAATGATTAAAACTAATTATCAGATTAATATGTAAAATACTGGATGCACTTTGTAAATTCACAAGTCCTGAAAATATGTACATTTTAAAACTTGTGAACTTACGAACAAATTGCAGTTATTTCTTGTCTAATTAATTAGACATATTTAACATCCCAAGTTCACCAACCAGTCTAGAGAAAGTGGATTCGTCTAGTGGTTTAGTGAAGATGTCTGCAATTTGTTGATCAGTAGGTACGAAGTGTAACTCTACTGTTCCATTCATGACATGCTCGCGAAGGAAATGATACCTGATATCAATATGTTTTGTCCTGGAGTGTTGAACAGGATTGTTGGCAATGGCAATGGCACTCGTGTTATCACACAGAATCGGAATTTTATCCAACATGAGTCCATAATCTTGTAGTTGATTCCTCATCCACAAGATTTGAGCACAGCAACTTCCAGCAGCTATGTATTCAGCTTCCGCTGTAGACGTAGACACGGAGTGTTGCTTCTTGCTATACCATGACACCAACCTTCGTCCAAGAAACTGACAGCTTCCTGAAGTACTTTTCCTATCAGTCTTACATCCTGCAAAGTCAGAATCTGTATAGCCAACCAGATTAAAACCTGTATCTTTAGGGTACCAAATCCCTAGATTGGGGGTTCCCTTAAGATACCTAAAAATACGCTTAACAGCTATAAGATGTGACTCTTTAGGATCAGCCTGGAATCTAGCACATAAACAAGTTGCGAACATGATATCTGGTCTACTAGCAGTTAAGTATAAAAGAGAACCAATCATACCTCGATACTTCGTGATGTCAACTGACTTACCAGATTTGTCCTGATCAAGTTTGACAGCAGTTGGCATAGGGGTTTTGGCAGTAGATGCTTCTTCCATTCCATATTTCTTCAGAAGGTCCTTGATGTATTTAGATTGGCAGATAAAAATACCGTCAGGCTTCTGAATGACTTGAAGTCCTAGGAAGAAGGACAATTCTCCCATCATGCTCATCTCATACTTGCTCTGCATTAACTTAGCAAATCTCTCGCACAAAAGATCATTAGTAGAACCAAATATAATGTCATCGACATATACTTGTACAAGAATTATATCATCCTTATGTTTTTTATGGAAAAGAGTTTTATCGATGATACCTCTGGTGAAACCATTTTCAAGTAAGAACTTGGAAAGAGTGTCATACCAGGTTCGAGGGGCTTGCTTCAGGCCATAGAGTGCTTTGAAGAGAAAGTATACGAAGTCTTCAAATTCCTTGTCTTCAAACCCAGGGGGTTGTTCAACATAGACTTCCTCTTCTAGAGCACCATTCAGGAATGCACTTTTCACATCCATCTGATATACTTTGAAGTTGGAGTGTGCAGCAAATGCTAAGAACATCCTGATTGCTTCAAGCCTAGCAACTGGAGCATAGGTTTCATCATTATCAATTCCTTCTTCTTGTGAATAACCCTTTGCAACCAGTCTTGCCTTATTCCTCGTAACAATACCATCTTCATCCAGTTTGTTTCTAAAAACCCATCTAGTGCCAACTATAGATTTTCCTTTAGGTCTTGGCACCAGCTTCCAAACTTTCTGCCTTTCGAATTGATTGAGTTCTTCCTGCATTGCAAATACCCAATCTGGATCACTTAGAGCCTCTTCAACTTTCTTTGGTTCTATCTGAGACAAGAATCCAGCAAAATATTTATTCTGAGTTGCTCTTCTAGTCTGCACTCCTGTGTCTGGATCACCAATGATTTGTTCAACAGGATGGTCTCTACTCCATACCCTTTGTCTTGGCAGATTCAATCTTGATGATTCACCAAAATCATAGTTGTGTTGAGTGTGATGACTAGTGGATCCACTTTGACTTACTCCCCCTGAGCTGATGTAGATTCTATTTGATGATCCTCCACTTTGACCACTGTGACCATGATGATCATTTGTATTGTTGCCAATACTTCCTCCAGATGGTTCAGGATCAACATTTCCTTCATTTGAATTAGGTTCCCTTATATCAGCTTCAGGTTGATCTTCTCCTAAATAGATGTCTTCTAAATTCTCAAACTCCAGAGAATCAGATTCATTTTCTTTTTGGAGACTTGGGAGTTTGGTATCATCAAATCTTACATTGATGCTTTCAATCAGCTTATCGTCATTGATCAGATAAACCCTGTAGGCCTTAGACTCCAAAGAATAACCCAGAAATATGCCTTCTTCAGCTTTGGCATCAAACTTTCCCAAATGCTCTTCTTTTAACACAAAGCATTTTGCACCAAACACATGAAAGTAACTCAGTGATGGTTTTCTGTTGGCCATTACTTCATAAGGAGTCTTATCCAAATCCTTGTTAATCAGGGTACGATTTTGAGTGTAGCAAGCAGTGCTTACAGCTTCAGCCCAGAAATAGATTGGAAGTCTTGATTGACTAATCATTGTCCTTGCTGCTTCAATCAAGGTTCTGTTCTTCCTTTCTACGACACCATTTTGTTGTGGAGTCCTTGGAGCTGAATACTGACGAGAGATGCCCTTATCAGTACAGAAGTCATTAAGAACAGCATTACGAAATTCTGTTCCATTATCTGATCTGATTGCCCTTACTGGCAGATTTGCTTCCTTTTCAATCTTCTTGATATGATCAATGATGACGAGTGCTGCTTCATCCTTTGAATGTAAGAATAATACCCATGTGTATTTTGAGTAGTCATCGACGATCACAAGAGCATATCTTTTCCTTGATATAGAAGGAATGTTGACTGGTCCAAACAAATCCATATGAATCAGTTGAAGGGGTGAACCAATGTCAGTCATGCCTTTGCTCCTGTGTGATGCTTTCTTTGACTTCCCGTTTTCACATGCATCACAGAGTCCTTCTTGACAGAATTCTTTCTGTGGCAATCCTCTCACAAGTTCCCTTTTGACTAAAGAGTTCATAGTCTTAAAGTTCAAGTGTGAGAGCTTCCGATGCCATAACCAACTATCATCAGCAGAGGCCTTGGTGTAGAAACACTTGACCTCCCCCTTACTTGCTGAGTCTATGTCGGCTATAAACAAACTTGATTTTCTTACACCACGGAGTGTAAGATCCTTGTTCTTCCGGTTCTGGATTAAGCAAACTTCCTTCTGAAAGATTACATCGTATCCTTTGTCACAGAACTGACTGATACTCAGTAAGTTATGCTTGAGTCCTTCCACCAGAGAGATATCTTCAATGATGACATTTCCAACTTTCAGCTTACCATATCCCGTTGTAAATCCTTTGCTGTCATCTCCAAAGATTACAATTGGGCCGGTTCTCATCACCATATCTGTGAGCAGGGACTTTTCTCCAGTCATGTGTCTTGAACAACCACTATCAAGAACCCACACAACTTTACTTTTCCTTCCTGTGCCCTGCAATCACAAATGGATTAAACTTTCTTTGGTACCCAGACGTTCTTTGGTCCAGGTGGTTTAGTAGAAACAGGATTATCAACAGAAACTGGTTTAACATGTGCTTGTTCAGAGGTGACTGGACTCTTCTCCTTTTTAGTCTTAGCAGGAGTGCTTTTAGACTTGGAGTTGGGAGTTTCCTTCTTCTTAGAAGGACTAGCAGTCTTTTCCACAGGGGCAACAGAAGGTGCAGGCATATTCATATTCATGGTAGATGGTGCAGAAAAAGATGCATTTAACATGGTAAAACATGCAGATATCATATTCATAGCACATAGCATGCAACCTATTCTACCACATGGCAAATGAACAGCATTCATGTTAACAGTATTAGGCATGCTAGAAATAGAATTGTCTACTTTAATCACTTTACATGCATGAGTAAGATGATTAGTAGAATTGCAATTATTACAAACCTTTCTAGTATTAGAATTCCTAGAATTGGTGTTCTTAGGATCTAACTTGCCATTCCTGTTGTTCTTCTTTTTGTTGGAACTAGTACTTCCTAATCCAGTTTTATCTGAGTCATCTCTGACTTGGGAATTAGAGGGTACATCTTGTGATTCCTGTTTTACTTGAGGCTTAACAACTTCCTCATTTTTCAACTCTTCCTTGATGACAAGGTCTTCTTCTATCAGAGGTTCTGTTTGTGCCATTCTAAAGATAGGGGTCTTGGTGTTCTTCAGAATTTTAGGTATATTTGTTCCTTCAGGAGCATTCTCAGTTCCTGCTGAAACAAATATGCCTTCATTCTCTTTTCTCTTCTTTCTTTTAGCACTTTCCAAAGAACTATAGTCAAGGCCAATAGCAACCTTCTTATCAACCCTTTGACTATCCAAGATCTCTTTCTGTAGAAAAGCAGAATTCTGATAGGCCCTAAGCTTAGTTTCTAGGTCAGCAATCTGAGACCTAAGGGACTCCTCAATTTCTGCACTACACTTCTCCTTATTCTCTAGATATTCAATTCTATCTTTAAGGTTAGTGTTCATGAGTTTCTCTAAAGCTAATTCATCTACTCTTTCTTCAAGTTTAGCTATCTTTAGAGAGAGACTACAGTTATCTGATTCTGAAGCCAATAAACTAGTGTGCAAGTTATACATCTCTTGACCTAGTTCATTTATAGTCTTTTTATAATCAGCAGTAGTCATGTCATCAACAGAAATTTCAGGAGATACCTGAGATGGAGATTCCTCGACAGTGTCAGCCATTAATGCAAATGCATAATTGCTCTGGACAGGTTCATCATCAGAATCTGTGTCATCCCAGGTTTTTCCCTCAGCAATGTAAGCCCTTCCTTTGTGCTTGGCCACCATTGCTTCCAACTTAGCTTTTAGCTTCTCATTCTCTTTCTTCAGATCCTCATAAGAATTCTTCTTATCATATGAGTTGCTTCTTTCTCTGACAGGAGCCGCTTTGGGTTTCCTGCACTCTGTTGCAAAGTGCCCTAAGTCATTGCAGTTGTAGCATCTGACCTTGCTCTTGTCATACATGTTTGGTTTGTGACTGCCAGTATTCTTTGACCCTGAACCTGAGTATCCTCCTTTACCCTGAAACTTGTTCCCTGAAGCTTTCTTGTACCGGGGATTTTTCCTGAACTTGATATGCTTGAACCTTGCAGCCATATAAGCCATTGACTTATCTTCCAGCTGCTCCAGCTCTTCTTGAGTGTAGAACTCATCCTCCGGTTCATCAGAAACTTCATCAACTTCAGCTTCTACAATCTCAGTAATGGTAGAAGGATAGTCAGCTTTAATGGATGAACAATCACTCTGAGCAACAGTGTGATCATTGATACCATATTCAACTAATTGTTGATAACCAAAGTATGGTTGATCAGCAATAAGTGCAGTGGTCTTCTGTAAGGCCATACTCTTGGATTCTGTTGATCCACCACCATATATGATCTTTCTTTGTTCAAGTTCCATCTCAAACGTCTTCAGTTTTCCAAACAGCTTTTCCAAAGTCATAGTTCTGAAGTCGCTTCTTTCCCGGATGGTCTCTGTCTTTACAACTAGATGGGGTGGCATCACAAATGAGAACTTTCTGTTAATCTCTTTCTGTGGATAAGTCTTTCCATGTAGTGTGAGTTCATTCAACAGCAACATGAACCTTTCATAGATTTGAGAAATGTTCTCCCCAGGTATTGCCTGAAATGCTTCATATCTGGCAATTAGCATATCGTATCTATTTTCCCTGACTTCTTCAGATCCCTCCATCAATGCCTCTATAGTGTCCCACATCTGCTTTGAAGTTTTCAGACTCAGTATCAGATGTGTCATAGTCTTGGTCATTGATTCAACAATTATAAGTTGCAGATTATGGTCATGTGCAATATACTCCTTATCTGTCTCAGTGTATTCGCTTTTCTCTTTGGGAACAGACTTCTGTGGAATACGAACACCATTTTCAACAGATTCAGGAATAATCTTCATAGGCAAAAACGGTCCATTTTCCAGAATCCCAATGTACATGGGATTGGCAACTCTGATGTACAGCAACATCTTCATCTTCCAGTTGTTGTAGTCATCCTTGTCAAATGGAGGTACTTTGATTCCTAACTTGTGTGTCGACATTGTTATCAGATAAAATTACGATTGTACGGACAGCTAGCTTTTCAGATTGGTTACGGATCTCAGATCTGTATATCGATCAGCTAAGCTCTGATACCAATTGTTAGGTCCAATCAGACGTAGAAGGGGGGGTTGAATACGTCGTACCAATTTCTTCGATTTAATTTAATTGCAGATAATCTTTGTTTCAGTCCATGTTAAATCAATCGTAAATAAATAACTCCAGCAAGTCGGGGAATATTCTTGTATTAGAAATAATCCTCGGGTGCTACAAATTCCAACACAAGTGTCGGCTGCAGAGACTACAATCACTCTATTACAAACTCTCGATAAATACGATCTTCTAATTTTAACTCTCGAGAATGTGTATAGTGTGTGCACTTACAAAGTGTGTAGTTGTTTTCAAATGAAAACATCAACCTCTATTTATAGGCTTTCCAACAACTAACCATGGTTAACGAGTTCGTCCTGGACGACTTGAGTTCGTCCTGGACGGATTCGATTTATCAGAAATAAACTAACTCCCAAATAGCAATGATGCGCCTCCAGAAAGTCAAACTTGGCGCCAGGACCATACAGTCAAAACTTGCGCTTCATATGACTCCATAGTGTCTGTGACTTGGATAAAACTAAGTTAGAAACACAACAGAAATTACTTGGTCAAACTTTGCGCCTGTAGAGGGTCAAATGATGCGCTAGTTTGACCAAGTCAAACATTGCGCCTGTAGAGTGTATACACGGGTGCCTTAGACAAATTCTGAGAGATGGAAGTTGCGCCTTGACTTCTGGGTCAAAGGTTGCGCTCCATATGGTTCACAGGAGAGGAGAGATCTTTTGTCCTTAGAAACAAAACTTAAACTTGCGCTTTAGACCCTCCAATGTATGTAGCGCAAACTTTGACTTTCTGAGTCAAAGTTTGCGCCATGTACTACTGTGTACATTTCGAGTGACTTAGAAGAAATCTAAGTGAGAAAAACCTTTGACTCTTAGGTCAAACATGGCGCCAGAGGTATGAATATATATGTGTATACATATTATTAATTGATTTATTAATTACTTGAATTAAATTCTTATTCAAGTAATTATCAATTAATTATATATATATATATATATACATATATATATCTTATTAATTTCAAACCTCTGAGGGTATTTCTGAGGCAGCTCGATTGACTTGATCAATAATTCATTGATCGAATCCACTGAATACTTTCGTACGTCCTGACGTCCTGTGCACTGGCCTGGTTAACGAACGACTCGAACTGAAATAATTCCTTGAATCCTTTGCTTGATAATATACTTGATCAGTCATCCCGGGTTAGGTGTTGCTTCGATAAATTTGATTATAAATAATCAAATTAAATATACTGAAATCTTCTGGTCTTTGATACTTGATCTTCAGGCAATCTTGATAGCAGAAACTGATTGTACTTTATTCTTCACTGAGGCTTGAACATGTTAATGAACTTCTTCCAGTGGACTGATGCTCGTCTCAGATATCTTGATTGTCTTTGTCTATTCGTATCGAATCTCCAACCTGTAGATTCCTGTATTATACTTACGTATTGTTTCCTGTCTTTTGTTGTGTTGAGTTATCGTAATTACATTTACGTTACATTATGCTTTACAAAGGCATGTTTGTTTCAGCAGGAACTGAGAATGCTCCTGAAGGAACAAATGTACCTAAAATTCTAAAGAACACCAAGACCCCTATCTTTAGAAAGGCACAAACAGAACCTCTGATAGAAGAAGACCTTGTCATCAAAGAAGAGTTGAAAAATGAGGAAGTTGTTAAGCCTCAAGTAAAACAGGAATCACATGATGTACCTTCTAATTCCCAAGTCAGAGAAAATTCAGATAAAACTGGATTAGGAAGTACTAGTTCCAACAAAAAGAAGAACAACAGAAATGGCAAGCTAGATCCTAAGAACACCAACTCTAGGAAATCTAATGCTAGAAAGGTTTGTAATAATTGCAATTCTACTAATCATCTTACTCATGCATGTAAAGTGATTAAAGTAGATAATTCTGTTACTAGCATGCCTAATACTGTTAACATGAATGCTGTTCATTTGCCATGTGTGATAAGTGGTATTTATACACACTTATAGACCTTCATTTCCACTTAAATTGGTTGGTTGTACTTAAGTGTTTAGTGTCTTTTGATATGTTTTTATTGTTTTTCTGTGCAGGTCACGAGTTGAGATGATGAAGTGATTTTCTATCAATTTAGGGTGTTTTTGGGCATTAATTGCAAGAATGGAGAATTATGGATTCATCACGGCTTGGGATTTTGTGGGTACATCTTCTACAAACCCTCACGAGAACACACTCGTCCACTAGAGCTATCTAGGGGTTTAAAGGGCTTGTTGCATATGCTAAATGCAACCGTGATCACCTACGGAAGTGGTACTAGGAGCGAGGAAGGACATGCACGCGAGAACGAGCTGAACATGAAGAAACAGGGCGACCATCACAGTCACTAGCGCGCCCGCGCTAACCAATAGCGCGCCCGCGCTATCCTCGGGTCAACTGGCGCGCCCGCGCTTGTCTAGCGCGGTGGCGCCCAGCAGAACTCCCCCGGGCCGATTTTTGAAGCTTTTCTGATGGATTTTCGCAGCGGTCGAGGCCCGGTTGACTTAGTCAATGCATTTTAATTTCTCGTGTGTAAAAACCCTAGCCTCATAGAAGTAGTTTTAAGTAGAGAACAGTATCGTAGTTTTTTCTCAGTTTATTCATTCAAGCACAATATCAGTTTGTATTAGATCGTTCTTCGCGAGGAAGTGACAGTTTCGAGCGAGATCGTGAACATCAAATCTGTAACGTGTGATCTTTATTATTAATTCAAGCATTTTTATTCCTTTTAACTCTTGTCTTTTAATTACCATGTTATCATTAGAGTCCATGATGTCGATTAGTTCGATTATGAACTAACCGCCTTCATGGGATTCTAATGGATTTATCGACGTAGTTTAGTAACGAATGTAATTACGTGATTGTGTGACATATGTTGAGTTCTTTGCATGAGCCGTGCTTATTCTTCTTAGGAGCGTAGCTAACTTCTAAGTTGTTTGTTAATTCTTTCTGAAGCGAGAGTGGATGACTGAATTTAGAACTTTGCCATGTAAACATAGGATTATGTGAATGAAACATAATTTGTGATAAACTTGAACTATTTTTATCACCCTGTGTAATCACGATAGACGACTTGTTATTCAACCTCTCTGCTTACACTACCGCTATAGAGATATAGGGTCTGAGCTTTGTTGGTGTCCATGAGACTTCTATCTTAATTGTGGATTTTGATTGGTATGATATATGTGCAACGAGAGTTGGCATGTATTACTTTCGTGTTGTCTGATTAGGATCAACAGTCACATGTTAATCAGTAATTTCAATTCTAGATGAATTCGATAATGAAATTAGAATCCCATGTGTTTTCCTATTCTGAATTTGATTAGTAATTTTAATTATTAGTATAAAAGAAACCAATCCTTGTTAATTGTCTTGGCAGTGATAATTGATCATACATTGTTGCATAGGTGCGTATTCTTAATTCACCAGTCTCTGTGGGATCGAACTTAATATATTACTTGTGATCACGTGCGCTTGCGTGTAGATTTCACCGAACAAGTTTTTGGCGCCGCTGCCGGGGACTCGGTGTTAATTAATTAGTTTATGTACTTGTCATCAGTGTGCATTAAGATTCACTGACTAGGATTCTATTCTCTTCTCACTTTTCTTCTTTTCTTTATTTCAGGTACTTGGATCGCGTTTATGCAAACACATTCTAAAGCTCATAAGGAAGCAATGGATTCATCTTCTTTTTCTGATTCTGGAACAAGAGATTATGCGAGGACAGCAGTTGGTGAGGCGACACGTGGATTTTCTCAGTTGAAAATCAATGATAATCGGGCTGACACAATTGAGCCAGCGATATCAGCCAGCGGTATTCGAATCAAGCCATCAATCATTCTCAAGCTGCAAGATACTATTCAATTTGGGGGGTCAGTTCTTGAGGACCCAAACCTGCATCTAAGGAATTTCGAGAAATTCATTACTGCACTGGATTTCAACATCGGACCTAAAGATCTAGTGAAGCTGAGACTCTTCCCATTCACGCTACGTGATGTAGCAAGATCGTGGTTTATCTCTCTCTCGGCAAACACTACTAATAGCTGGAACAAGGTTGAGAAAATATTCTGTACAAGGTTTTATCCTCTAATCAAAGTATCAGCTATCAAAAACACTGAAGGTAAATTCTCTCAAGTCTCGGGAGAATATCTTTGTCTAGCTTGGGAACGATTCAAGAATATTCTCGAAAATCTCAAGGAAGATGACATGCCTCCTGGAATGGCAATTCATTACTTCTACAGAGGACTTAATAATCAATGTAGAGCAGTGTTAGACGTTGCAGCTGGGGGAAATCTTTGGAGCAAGAGCTTTGATGATGCTTACGAGCTAATAGAGAACCTAGCCGCTGCTGAGCACAGAGACCTAAAGTGGAAAATTCCAAAAGAGGAAGAATCAGAGGAGGATGAAGCGGTCGAAGTCACTCAAGAAATCCAGATGAATAATTGGCACAGAATTAGAGCTCACTCAGACTCAAATTCTAATGCATGTGGAGACACTTGTCCTCTATTCTCTGCCAGTGCGAGCAACCAATCTGTAATTCAATCACCTGCTGTTTCGACATTGAATGAAGCACAGTACCGAAGAATAATCAGGCGTATTGACATGTTGGAAGAACGAATTGGTCGCTTTGCTGATATACTAACGGATTCTCTTGCTGAAGCATTCTTGGCACTAGACGTCAATGTTACTTGGGATTCGTTTGGTTACGGAACGAGGTATCCTCCACAGGATACTTCATCAGAATCGGATTAATTCTGGATTTCACGTCGAGCTAACGACGTTAAACAAGCGCTTCGTGGGAGGCAACCCACGCATTGGAACCACATTGTACCATTGTATACTTCAAAAGCACAAAAATCGAAAAAATCAGCCTTCGGTGTCAGACACTAGCGCGCCCGCGCTAGTGTCAGCGCGCCCGCGCTAAGTTGCACAGCGCGCCCGCGCTATACTTAGCGCGGCCGCGCTACTGACTGCCGAGGTTGGCGATTTTTCTCCCAAAATTCTTTTCTTTTAGATTTAAAAAGCCCACACTCCTAATTTTGCATGCCTAGCCCGAAATACATCCCATAAAACCCTAACTCAGCTCTCCAATCCTTATATAAACACAAAACACTCATCTCCAAATCCCATTATAATTCTCTAAACCCTAATTATATATACACATCCATACACAACCTTCATCCAAATCTCTCAAACCCACTACACACAAACCTCTTGCAACTCTAAATCTCTATCAATGGCACCCAAAAGAGCCCGAAGATCACAAGGACCGAGCACCCAAGCCCCTACATCTAGCGATTCTTCATCTATGGGTGAGGTTGAGTTCACTTCCGATGGTGCACGAACCGAATTTCAACGGCTTATGAATAAGTCGATAGTCAAAGAGAGGGGATTCCTACCCACGGCGGAAGATGGTGAGCTCTTGAACATGATTCAAGAACGAGGTTGGGAATCTTTTTGCGAGGCTCCGGAGGCGGTTCCTTTGGCTATTATTCGAGAGTTTTATGCTAATGCCAAGGAGAATCGAGATGGATTCACGGTGGTACGGGGAATCCGGGTGGATTATAGTGCGGATGCGATCCGTAGAGTTATTGGGGGGCGTGCTAGGCGCCGTAATGAAGAAGATTGGGTGGTTGAGAGGATTGGGCGTGCTAAACGCCGGTTTGATGATGATCCAGTTGATCTTGATCGATTGGTGTATGATATGTGTGTGCCGGATACAGCTTGGAAGATGACGCAACCTCCTTTGCCGGCACATGCCTCTTTTCCAGCAGCCGGGTTGAACCGGTATGCGAAGGCCTGGAATGCCTTCATATGTGCTAACATCATGCCATCTTCACATGGGCATGAGGTGACAGTGGAAAGAGCTATTCTGCTCTTTGGGATTGTCTCGGGCAAGTATATTGATCTGGGGCATGTTATCCATCAGGTGATTCTGAGGTTCTTACAGGGAGGAACCACTGGTGCCATTCCATATGGCACAATTGTGACGAAGCTTTGTCGGTCGAGCGGTGTTCGTTGGCCATCCAACGAGCAATTACAGTTGCCAGGAGCACCGATTGATCATTCGGCGATCAGCCGGATGACGGAGTGGGAAGGAGGAGTTCCCCACCCTCGAGGCCTTGGGTATATATATGATGAGGTGCCAGGGGGACGTCCAGAGTTCGTCAGGAGGGAGCGTCCTGGAGCTTCGGGAGCTGGTACTTCTCAGACGGAGAGGAGCTCCGAGCCTATGGGAGATGTTCATTATCGCCGATTAGCGAGACGGATGGACACCATGCATGAAATCCACCAGAGGTTTGCGTTTGATTTGACACAGGCTCTAGGTAGTGCTTTTCAGGCACAGGGGGTCACAGTTCAGTGGCCAGTATTCGGAGCAGGGATGCAGTATCCTCCACCTGATTCACCTCCTACAGAGGAGGGGGAGGACTCGGACTCCGAGTAGGTATGTGGGTGCTCTAGCCTTTTTATCACTTTCAATGGGGACATTGAAAATTTTAAGTTTGGGGGTGGTAATCTAAGGAAGAGCATATTATTACGTAGTTTATTATTGCATGTGTTAGTTAGTTCATATAGTTCTCACGTTTATTTGATTTTGAATTTTTCTCACGTTTTCTTTCTATTTTTCTCATATTTTCTCTATTTTTACATGTTTAGTGATAATTGTAGTAGTTAGTATCACGAGCATTTGCATGAATTATGAAGTTAAGCCAAGCTAATTGCCTATGATGAGTTATGTGCGTAGTTCTTGATTAGTAGTTTCAATTGCAATGCTAGGTTAGTACTTGGAAATTGCTTGTGTTGGAAATTGTAAATCACATATGTTCTTGAGATAGGATTTAGACGAAATTCCATGAATTCGAGGATTGAATTGAGCGCCCTTCAGCTTAGGTCTGTAAATCTTAAGTTTGGGGGAACTGAGGAGTAGATATACCTTTCTAAAAAGAAAAATATAGAAAAAGAAAAAAAAAATAGTAGTAAATAAATTCACTAAAAAAATAAGTGGTAGAATTAACTAGGTTGAGCTCATTAGTACTCGAGTAATTAAGTCTGAGGGGACTTTGTGCCTAACAACCTAAAGCCCTTTGTGGTTTGGGATTGTTGACCCAACACTCGCTACATGGGTACTAGTGCATAAATCTTTAGGGATCTCAATCATTGCACGGTTAAATAAACCACTAAATTAGAGTGAATAATTGGTGTGTGAAGTCTTGTGGTGTTCGTAACGCATTTACACTGCGAAGCGCTCTGACCTTAGACCGAGCAATTAATCACCAATAAAAAGAAAAAAAAAATAAAAATAATAGTGAATAAAATAGAAGGGTGTGGACATTCTTTGGGACCTTGGCTTTTAGTTGGACTTGAGTGACGGGGTGTTAGTTTATAACTTTTACGATTCTTGATGGGGATTCTGTGGGAGTAGTAGTTTTTGTCTTGTCTCAATGAAAGAACATGCTTGCACACACTGGCACTCCACACTTGTAATTAGAAGAGTAATTGACTTGGTGGCGAGAGAGATGAAAGTCGAGAACATTAGCACAATCTGAGGTATTAAAAATTTGCAAGGCAATTACTTCATAGTTCACTCATTCATCACGTAGTTGCATTCATGCATTGCATTGTATTATTGTATAGTGTCGTTGACGCTTGAGGACAAGCATCAGTTTAAGTTTGGGGGTGTGATAAGTGGTATTTATACACACTTATAGACCTTCATTTCCACTTAAATTGGTTGGTTGTACTTAAGTGTTTAGTGTCTTTTGATATGTTTTTATTGTTTTTCTGTGCAGGTCACGAATTGAGATGATGAAGTGATTTTCTATCAATTTAGGGTGTTTTTGGGCATTAATTGCAAGAATGGAGAATTATGGATTCATCACGGCTTGGGATTTTGTGGGTACATCTTCTACAAACCCTCACGAGAACACACTCGTCCACTAGAGCTATCTAGGGGTTTAAAGGGCTTGTTGCATATGCTAAATGCAACCGTGATCACCTACGGAAGTGGTACTAGGAGCGAGGAAGGACATGCACGCGAGAACGAGCTGAACATGAAGAAACAGGGCGACCATCACAGTCACTAGCGCGCCCGCGCTAACCACTAGCGCGCCCGCGCTATCCTCGGGTCAACTGGCGCGCCCGCGCTAGTCTAGCGCGGTGGCGCCCAGCAGAACTCCCCCGGGCCGATTTTTGAAGCTTTTCTGATGGATTTTCGCAGCGGTCGAGGCCCGGTTGACTTAGTCAATGCATTTTAATTTCTCGTGTGTAAAAACCCTAGCCTCATAGAAGTAGTTTTAAGTAGAGAACAGTATCGTAGTTTTTTCTCAGTTTATTCATTCAAGCACAATATCAGTTTGTATTAGATCGTTCTTCGCGAGGAAGTGACAGTTTCGAGCGAGATCGTGAACATCAAATCTGTAACGTGTGATCTTTATTATTAATTCAAGCATTTTTATTCCTTTTAACTCTTGTCTTTTAATTACCATGTTATCATTAGAGTCCATGATGTCGATTAGTTCGATTATGAACTAACCGCCTTCATGGGATTCTAATGGATTTATCGACGTAGTTTAGTAACGAATGTAATTACGTGATTGTGTGACATATGTTGAGTTCTTTGCATGAGCCGTGCTTATTCTTCTTAGGAGCGTAGCTAACTTCTAAGTTGTTTGTTAATTCTTTCTGAAGCGAGAGTGGATGACTGAATTTAGAACTTTGCCATGTAAACATAGGATTATGTGAATGAAACATAATTTGTGATAAACTTGAACTATTTTTATCACCCTGTGTAATCACGATAGACGACTTGTTATTCAACCTCTCTGCTTACACTACCGCTATAGAGATATAGGGTCTGAGCTTTGTTGGTGTCCATGAGACTTCTATCTTAATTGTGGATTTTGATTGGTATGATATATGTGCAACGAGAGTTGGCATGTATTACTTTCGTGTTGTCTGATTAGGATCAACAGTCACATGTTAATCAGTAATTTCAATTCTAGATGAATTCGATAATGAAATTAGAATCCCATGTGTTTTCCTATTCTGAATTTGATTAGTAATTTTAATTATTAGTATAAAAGAAACCAATCCTTGTTAATTGTCTTGGCAGTGATAATTGATCATACATTGTTGCATAGGTGCGTATTCTTAATTCACCAGTCTCTGTGGGATCGAACTTAATATATTACTTGTGATCACGTGCGCTTGCGTGTAGATTTCACCGAACAATGTGGTAGAGTAGGTTGCATGCAATGTGCTATGAATATGATGTCTGCATGTTTTACCATGTTAAATGCATCTTTTTCTGCACCATCTACCATGAATATGAATATGCCTGCACCTTTTGTTGCCCCTGTGGCAAAGACTGCTAGTCCTTCTAAGAAGAAGGAAACTCCAAACTCCAAGTCTAAAAGCACTTCTGCTAAGACTAAAAAGGAGAAGAGTCCAGTCACTCCTGAACAAGCACATGTTAAAACAGATTCTGTTGATACTCCTGTTTTTACTAAACCACCTGGACCCAAGAACGTCTGGGTACCAAAGAAAGTTTAATCCATTTGTGAATGCAGGGCACAGGAAAGAAAAGTAAAGTTGTGTGGGTTCTTGATAGTGGTTGTTCAAGACACATGACTGGAGAAAAGTCCCTGCTCACAGATGTGGTGATGAGAACCGGCCCAATTGTAATCTTTGGAGATGACAGCAAAAGTTTTACAACGGGATATGGTAAGCTGAAAGTTGGAAATGTCATCATTGAAGGCATCTCTCTGGTAGAAGGACTCAAGCACAACTTACTGAGTATCAGTCAGTTCTGTGACAAAGGATACGACGTAATCTTTCAGAAGGAAGTTTTCTTAATCCAGAACTGGAAGAACAAGGATCTTACACTCCGTGGTGTAAGAAAATCAAGTTTGTTTATAGCCGACATAGACTCAGCAAGTAAGGGGGAGGTCAGGTGTTTCTACAGCAAGGCCTCTGCTGATGATAGTTGGTTATGGCATCGGAAGCTCTCACACTTGAACTTTAAGTCTATGAACTCTTTAGTCAAAAGAGAACTTGTGAGAGGACTGCCACAGAAAGAATTCTGTCAAGAAGGACTCTGTGATGCATGTGAAAAAGGGAAGTCAAAGAAAGCATCAGTCAGGAGCAAAGGCATGACTGACATTGGTTCACCCCTTCAACTAATTCATGTGGATCTGTTTGGACCAGTCAACATTCCTTCTGTATCAAGGAAAAGATATGCTCTTGTGATCGTCAATGACTACTGATGTGTTATTTTATAACTAACCGCAAGCGCACGGTGTCTGTTGTAGTGCAGACTGGCAAATCCGGTCGTATCCTCAAGGAGACAGATGTTATCAATTTTATTCAGTTACAGTCGATTGTTTCCAAATCAAAACGATTATAAAGATATTTTAACTAACTAAATAACAATAACTAAAAAGACACTAAATTAATATATAAAAAGTCTAGGGCAATCAGGTCCACCATGCTCACACAATAATTGGCTTCTAAGCTAAAGCAATTAAAGTGGTCATGCAACTAGAGTTTGTTAATCTCTCTCAAGTATCAACACTCTCGAAACATGCTTACACAAATAACCACTTTTAGTAATTTAATTAATCAGGTAACTAAAGCAAGGCTAATCTCTCTCGAGTATTAACGCTCTCAGAAATCCAATGATGCTCTCGCATTTAAATTCAATTCTGCTAATTGTATGTGCCTCTAGTAGTATGTCTCTCGATCATACCCCTATTCTCATAGAATCAATTCATGATATCGGCCGATTACACAAATCAATATTAAAACATATCAATTAGAATTAACCAATTAAACAAATCATGCCAACATCATAGTGCAAACATGGCTTCTCCTTAAGCCCTAAACACACTACTCAATATTAATTAAACAAATAAAACAACTAAGACAATCAAAAGACATAGTAAAGCTAACAAGAAAAGAGAAGAAAACTATAGATTAAAACCTTTAACTTCCAATGTTGTCACATCCATGGAAGTCATGGCCTCCTCGTAAGTCTATCTCTAACCCTAATTCTAATCTAATAGTCTACCATGATAAAACTAATCCTATCTCTAATAATATATGTCTTTTAATATTTAAAACTAATATATAAATAAAACTCCAAAACCAAGTAGGATTTAGTCTCAAAATTCGCAGCTTTCTGTTCTGTCCAGTTTTCGGGCCTTTACAGTTGGACTTTTCTTGTTGGACCACTTCTGAATTAAAGAGAAATTCAAGGGCTTCGCGTGGGCTGTAAGATCGTCCAATTCTGACACCCGGAACTCAAGATATGGCCCAAACAGTGTAGAAATCGGGTGGAACCCAATAAATACGAATTTTAATAGAAATTAGCTCCAAAATAGCTAATTTATCTTCAAATCCTTCTCAACTTGGAATTCTTTATTCCCTACAATAAAACAATAAAATCTATTAAATAAATATCCAAATCAGTGCAAAATATCACTACTAGAAATCTGCTAATACACATCAGTTAAAAACTGATGTCCCGTAGAATTGTAACTGATGTTACTGTGGGCGATGTTAAAAGTACATGTCTTTAACATCAGTTAATAACTGATGTCGATTGTTGGATTTGACATCGGTTCGTACACTGTAAATGATGTATAATATACTCTTTAACATCAGTTCCGTAAACTTGGATGATGTCTATTGTACTCATTTATATCAATTAATAACTGATGTTAAAGGTTAGTGCCTTTAACATCGCCCACAAAGACATCACTTGAAATTTTTGCTTACATCAGCTAATAACCGATGTTTATAGTCTTTAACATCACCTCAACTTTAAAGAAACTGATGTTATAACATTTGATTAACATCATTTCTTTACTCATTAACTGATGTAATAGCATTGAATTAACATCATTTTTATATGCCAAAAATACCAAACCAATAAACAATCAAATCAGCAACTAAATCTTATTAATGTATATATAAACCAATTGTACTCTAGACATCCACCAAATTCCAATCTCACCGACTACACAATCATCAAATCAAATATCGATCAACTACTACGCATCCATCTAATATAAATATCAAGTACATAATCAAAGTCTATAAAGCGTTTAAAGTACATAATCAAAGCTATGTCGTTGAGGTTTGCTTCTGCAAGATGAACTTTTGTCCCATCCAGGCCTTTTAAATGCACCGCCACCTGCTGCAACTCGTCTAAGTAACTCACCTTTGCTATCTTTCAAATGAGTTCTACACAAAAGTCCAATCACTTGAACCTGGATAATGAATATGACAACATGGTCTAAAGCAACTATTTACCAAAATTTAAAAGCGAGGGAAAAAATAAAATAGCAGTAACAAGTATGGTAGTTCAGTAGTTAAAGACAAAAAGGTGACCGTAGATACACAAGTAGATAATTTCATAAAATATTATGTATCAACAGACAAGTTGGGAACCACCTAAGATATATCACCGGATAGTTTTTAAAATAAATAGTTTTAATGTAAACCATTATGTGAATTGAATAACTCGCATATACCCTGTGATTGTCACTTTACCATCTAAAATACACAGCTTATTTAAGATATATTTTGCATTTCAACACCTAAAGCCTGCATTATATGTATTTTGCTTGTAAGTACTCTGTTGGGCTATGAAAGCACTCAAAAAATGAAGAGAATACCTTATTAGCCTTCTGATCCTTGATAATTGGCTGAAACTTAACCTGGTTATCATAAAAATCTGGCACCTGATTTATCATATATAGACTAGGTCAGCAGAAGGGAAACAGTAACTTATGTTTCATAATACAAAAATACAGAAAAGTTTTTGTACAAGCACTTATCTTACACTTTCTAAAGCAGGACCATCGGAAAATTCATATAGGTAATATCCCGGCATGGTGATGAAAAAAAAATAATTAAGATTACTATTAAGATAAACCTGCAAATTGATTTCTTCACTCTACGCTCATTAGATAACAGAGTAACAAAACTTTAAAAATGAATAAGATAGCTCGGCTGGAACATATAGTTTCTAAGATTAAGAAACTTGCACTTTTAATAACACAAACAATGGCTCAACAATTAGTAGGTTATGAATCCTAAAAAAAACTGCAGATACTTGGGTAGGAAAAAAAATTAAACATAATATTTGAATCTTCCCAATGGCATACTCCAAGAACAACATGCATATATGTCAATCGAGTTGGATTCACCCTGTTAATAACTGCAGTGGGCACTCAAAATATAGGCACCAAGTAAAAATTTTAACAGAACAATCATTCCAAAAAAATGTATATAATAAATACTTTCTAAATTTAATTTTTATGGATTAAGGTTCTAATAGCCACTGAACTATATTCATGCTTTATTTAACCAAATATAACATTACAATATTTGTTTCTTTTAGAATTACTACTTGCATTGCTTCTAGCAAACCTTATTCAAGGGATCAGGACCATATATTCTAACTATGTAACTGAAGTGGAGTATTATTGCAAGCCATATATTCTATTTTCGATCCAGTAAGGTCAGGACACAAAATATTCAAAAGGCGAAAAAGTACATTTGCCGTTATAACCCTTTTTACAGAGACTATACATGTCAAGTCTTCTGATTCCCTGGTGAATAAATTAGCTTGGGTACGTGAGCTCTCTAGAGGACTCGTAAGTCAACCATCTTACTAACTTCAATATTCTAAAATTATGGCCACCTATTAGTTTACCTTGCTTAAACTGTTTCCTATAGATGATCATCTACTAACAACTTAACATTAACACAACTCAAGGCTTCCTCGTAGATGATCATCTAATAATGACTACTAACAAAATATATCAGCCAATAACAGTTTGCTCATTAATTGCTCATAGACCTCTCCAGCCTCGCGTGTACAGTTATTGAAATTGACAGTCAACTGAAATTTATAAAATAATAAAACTAATATCGCATTCCTATTTATAAACCGTGAAACAAGACTAAGATATCCTTAATAACAAGTATGGGTAGAGAGAGAAATAGAGAGGGACCAG
The DNA here is from genome assembly GCF_001625215.2 of Daucus carota subsp. sativus. Classification (NCBI taxonomy): domain Eukaryota; kingdom Viridiplantae; phylum Streptophyta; class Magnoliopsida; order Apiales; family Apiaceae; genus Daucus; species Daucus carota. The sequence goes on along the minus strand of NC_030387.2, from coordinate 20,942,241 downwards.
CTTCGCAATCTCTTCAAGAACAGAGGTGACTTGATCCCCACCTTTGAGGATAGCTTGATAATGAGCGGAAGAATCAACAGATGGCTCCTCTTTCGCCAGCTGTTTTTTTCTTGTCCTGTCTCTAGCATTCAATTCCTCTTGTGAATAACCTCCACCAACTTCATAACTGGCACTGCACTTATTGACCTTCTTCCTGTTATTTTGCTTCTTATTTTTCTGATCAAACTCAATAAATGATGAAGTTGGATAATCATACCTCCAATTTTGAGACGTTCTTGTAGATAGTTAACGAGATTGGTACTCATTCCATAATATGCCAATCTCTCGCAGCACTCAATTCATACATGAACAAATTTATATTTTAGACAAGTAGAAATGTAATTCTGAAGACAAAAGCAATACTGGCTCAAAATATACCAAGGGCAAATTTACAAGGGTTAAAGCCATGAAAAAAATGTAAGACAGAAAAAAGTTTTACTTGTTCCATCAAATTGCGTACTACTAAAGATGGTCTAGGCAAGCCATGAGATGAAGTTGCACTCTGCACTCCCCCTGTTATTGGAGTTCTAAATAGTCCAGCCCTTGAGATTCCCCAGTTCCGCTTTCATATCCTAGTATAAGCGGCACAAAATCTGATCTCCTGTTTATATCATTAAAGAACACAGTAAACAAATATTCCACATAATTAAAGAGAACCCTAAATAAGGACCCATATATACGAGAGATACAAATCACAGCACAGTAGCACAATATTAACCCAAATAGCCCTAGAAATCAGTTGCCCTCGTGTATATACAAGCACACCCAAACCAAAAAATTTCATATATACACAGTAGCACTATATTATCCCAAAAAGCAACCAAATATAGCATGTATACATCAATAAAAGCTTACCAACTCAAAAAATAAGCTCCAATCGACTGATGAAGCTCAAGTTTCGAGCACTCGAAATAGAGCAGCTAACAGCTCTTGGAGCTCAGGACTAAAGAAATAGGGGTGGAATCGAGGTTGTACAGCTCTTGGAGCGCCTAAACTCGGACGAAGATGATGAAACACTGGTGAATCGAGGTCTGCGCGATTCTAGAGTTCTTGAGCAGAGGAGTGGGGAGCTTTTTGTTTTAATCAGAGTGGGTTGTGTGCGTGTGTATATATGAATGTTTTGTGTATGTGTGTTATGTTTTAAGTTTGTTTTTATTATTTAATATTATGTTTTTTTATTTATATTTGTAATGTGTTGGGTTCTAATATGTTAGGTGATTTTAATTTAGTTATGTGTGGGAGTAGTTTTAATTAGTTTAATATATTAATTTATGGGAATAAATATAATTTTTAATATTTTGAAGTTATAATATATATGATTTAAATTGTTTATTTTAATGATTTTTTATATTTTAAAATTATATATATATATATATATATATATATGTATATGATTTTGTAGTTTAATGATTTTGATTATAGAAATATTTATATGTATGTGTTTTGTAGTTTAATGGTTTTAGTTTAAAATTTTATGTTATGAATATTTGAGGGAGGTGAAATTTTTTTAAGGGAGGGAAGTTGAAATTTTATAAGGGAGGGAGATTTTTAATAAGGGGGGAAATGGGGTGGGAATGGTGGAAACTTTTTTTAAACACGTACCTTACATATCAGTTGCATAAATAACTGATGTCTAAAGTACTTTAACACACCAGTTTAAGTGAAAATGATGTTAATAGCATTTTTAACATCAGTGGCAATTCTAACTGATTTCTGAAGTGCGATGTATATTCCACTTTTTCTAGTAGTGTATAATAAAATATGAGAATAAAATCATATAGAATATATACAAAAATATATTCTATCAAACATCCCCACACTAAGCTTTTGCACGTCCTCGGGCAAATAAGCGAAATAAACTAAATCCTAACTAACACCGTTTTCGTAGATAACACGATTGCATTGAGCGTATGCAACAAGCCGTTAAACCCCTAGGCAGCCCTAGGAGGACGAGTGTTGTCTCGTGAGGGTTTATAGTGAATCTACCCACAAAATTCATTATTTTCTACCAGGTCTTAAACATGCAACTACTATGAATGCAAACTAAATGAATATGCATATGATACAATCATGAAAGCATCAACCTTGTCAATATATATCCTCAGATAATGCAACAATCAAGGCATTCATCTATCTCACATATTAGTCATGCAACTCTTACATTGCAAGTACGGGGTGCATCGTGTGTGCTCAGTATGCTCTCTAGTGAAACAAAACAGAGACCAACAAACTTCAACAGAGTCTTAACCATGAGTCGTTTATCAGAATAATGCTTAAACGCTTCGTTACATTGAGTCAACTACAGGTCAGGGTCCCCAAAGAACTTCTATGCCTCTCTTATTTTTTCCAATTTTTTCTCGATTTTTTTTTTCATGCTCGGTCTAAGGTCGGGACGCTTCTCAGGGTAAGTGACTTACGACCACCATAAGACTTTGCTAGCTCTTTTTTTTTCTATTTTTTTTAGGTCAAGTAATTCTCCAGTAATCGAGGGTTGTGAAAAGTCAACAAGAAAATTTATTTCTAGTACAATTGCACTTAATACCAGCACAAGTACATGGATCGTCCTTTTCAAAATTTACCACCTGTTGATCTCAAAGGAGTACTCGATTCTTTATTTGCAATATTCTTTTTTTTTTCCTTTTTTAGAAAGGCATATACATCCCAAAGCTCCCCTAAACTTAAGAATTACATACTCTAAGCTCAAAAGGGAATAGTCAAAATTCTACACCCGACTCATAGATAAAACTCAAGAATTAAGTAGGCCTAAATCTTGTCTCTAGAGCATTTTATAGTGTAATTAAAATTTTCACACAAACAATTTCCAAGCATGCAAGACGTCACATATGATCCGGATTATTGGCCAAGAAATTATGCAAATAAACTCATCATGAGAAATCAACTCGGTATTATATACTTTCATAAAATTATACAAGCTAAAAGAAATAAAAAAAACTACTAAAAAAAAATGCATACTGTTGTGCCATAAAATCTCCCCGGGCTTATTTTATAGCCCATCATATTATTTGGGCTTCACTTGGGCTTATTGGAATCATTTGGTTGAGGATAATGGGCTTCGCCATAGCTGGGTGAATCATTGAAGGTGTACAAGAAGGTATATGGACTTGCATTGGAAGCATAATGAAAACCGCCATCAGAATGGGGTTGCACCTGAAGGCGCTTTAGGGGTTGCCGCTGCTAGGGGTTACCGCTAAGTGCACCCTGGCTTGCAGTTACGGGGCTGTAGTTAAGGGATGCCGCTGGCAGGGCTTCCGCCGCCTGGGCAGAATGGCAGGCAGACTCCAAACAGGACTCTTCTTCCTTGTTTCAAGGGGGACGAATTGGAGACATATTGGGAGTGTATCAACTATTATTTATCTACGAGTTAAAGGATAAATACATCTATTATGGAGATAATTACAATTGGTGAAGATAATTCAAGAATATTCGGATATATATTGAAGATGAAGGCTTCAAGTGACCTACTTGGAGTGGGATGCTGCTGGATAACTACTGAAAGAAGGCTGTTTTATCCTAAAATAGAGGGGATAAGAGCTTATCTCTTCAGAGTCCTAAATCGAGAACTACATGGGCTTGATCCCTATAAATATAGGGTATGTAGGCACCTTGCAAAGGGACTTGGATCACTATTCACGAGTTCTACACTCTAAAGAGAGGCACGTGTAACCTTTGTGACATATATTTCCGGGCAGTCGCAGGACGGAATTCCATAATTCCGGCCTCGTTGTTTGGTTCTTTGCAAGCTCAGCCCCTAAACACGTTTGTTTTTCTCTAATTTATGTTAACGGCAGCCCCTAAGAGCTAGCCGTAATTCTCGTAGTTGTAATAGATATCCCTATAATTGTGCTATACGGTTCTGGGGGTGTTGTATCAATTCCTCTCACAACACTTTTTGGCGCTAGAAGGAGGGGGTTACTGATCTTAGAGAGGAGAGATGTCAGAAATTCCCGAAAACACTGAAAATCCCAAGACACCGGAAGGCGTACGCAGGATGAAAGTGATGTTCCAAGCGGAGAACTAACCCGCGAGGAGATGAAGGCAAAAATGAAGAGAATGAGTAGGAGGATTGCCTCCTTGAAAAGAAAGTCAGCAAGGTCGAAAAAGGCTAGCAAGGTGACTCCCACCAAGCTAGATTTCGGTGTAGAAGGCGGTAGGAAGGAAGGAGGCAACCCTGAGAAAGAAGCTAACCCCGAAATAAATGATAGAGAGCACTCGCAGGCTGCTATTGTGTTCGACCGCCTTGGGAGGAAACTGACCGAGCAAGACTTGCGGCACAGGCTTGGCAACAAGGCCCCTAATGGGGATGGACCTGAAGGCTCGCAACATAGGTCTCCTCCTAGTCAGAGGCATGAGAAGCCCGTGTCTGAAGCTCGGTCAAAGGATAAAAACCAAAGGCCGTCCAAGGTTATCTCCGTTCATGACGATGAGGAAAGCTCAGGGTCGCACAACGATAATGAAGTAAGCAAAAAGAAAGATCACCCCCTGGATGATGACTATGAGGTTGCACTTGATGATGGGGATGATAAATGCAAGATGGAAGAACTGCTGGAAGCCCTAAAGAAGGTGAAAGCCGATAAGAAGTCGAAAGCCGAGCTTACCGTAAAGTCACCCTTTACTAAGAAGGTTAGGGACACTACTAGAATTTAGTCAATAGACATCAGGGTATAGACATCGGTCGACTTTGGCCACGATGTAAAATATTGTTTTAACATCGGCTAAAAAATAACCGATGTCTATCTTATTTTTGACATCAACTAATATACGAACCGATGTCTAACTTCTTTGAATTAAAAACAAAAACTGCGCGGCAACCCCTATTTGCTCCCCCAAAATATTTATGAGATATACACCAAAAATATTCCCCCTTTAGTCAAATTTTCATTCCCCCCAGTTTCTTTTAACCCCAAATTCATACAAACACTCTTCACTTAAAATCTAATATTACCCCCAATTAAAATTCACTCTCCCTTCTCACTTTCTCTCTAACTTCTCTCTCCCCTTTTTTTCTCAGATCTCAACTTCGAACCCTAATTCGATGCAGTACTTCGAACCCTAATCAGCCAGTGAGAGCGTTGGGAGTGAGTGGGTAAGATCTTACTAAACTCTCGACCACCATGGCCTCGTGCATAGCAGCAGCTTCTACGATCTCTGTTCGCCCCAAACCTAAAGCATCCCTCAACATTTCTCCCAAATCCAGACAAACCCTAGCTACCTCCTCTACTCCTTTTTTCAATTCCGCCGCTCTTCGCAAATTATTTCAATCTCTCTCCGTCTCTTCTCGCTATCCTCGCATCTTAGTCGTCAAGGTTGTAAGTCATACTATTTCTGTGTATTTAATTTAATTAATCGAGGCGACTATGTTCAATTTAGTGTTGGTTTTGTGTTTGTTCAGAGTTAGCTTCCCCTGGTTGGAAATGTGACTCTGGATCTCGAAGCTGAAGCTGTTTTCGGTCAGGAATTTATCAACGTGAGTTTTTCGTTTTTTCTTCGTGTTTCTATCCTGTAAATTAAGTGTTTGTTTGCACTTGGTGATGTTATAATTGGAGAATGACAATTATTAGCGTTATGTAACTCAATTGTTTTGATGTCTTGTTTAATTAAGAAATACACTAATATTTTAGTTGATTTTGGGACTCTAGTTGTTCAAGTTTACCGTGTGTTATGTGTATATTGTGTTATGCTTCTTGTTCTAGTTTAAGTTAAAGTTATGAATACAGCAAATTTGTGTCTATATGAACTTTGCACAGCTAGGTAAATGCTCAGAGTTTTGGTTGATCTCTGTTTTCAGGTTAAACTGTCTGACTATATTGGAAAGAAAGCTGGTCTGCTCTGTTCATCATCTCCTTGCTGATTGGGATCTGGATTAAGGTAGTTTCTCTTTGTAACCTCAATCTTTAACACATGGAACTTTGTGTATAAATCATACTACAATGAATTTAAGTGGTTTTTAGTACTCTGTGCTTGAGTTTCCTGTGGAGTAGTATCTGGATTAAGCTATCCCTTTGGAGCTTGGGTGAGATTGTGTGGAATTATTGAAGTAAAGATAGGGTGATTTTGTAAAAGATTAATTTTTTTTATGTGATAGGAAGATGTTACTATGATTTGTCGGATATTCCAGGGGTGGAATATGTAGTTTAACTACATCGGTTATTGTTAGTATTTTTGTTATATCAAGAGGAAGATGTTACTATGATTTATCAAGAGGGCTCTTATGATTACAAGTTATCATGTACTTACCACTGCTATGTTTAAAGTTTCTAGCATACCATTATATGTTGGTTTACATGTATTCCCCCACTTTGTTCTGGGTACTGTAAGATGTTCGTAAAAATCTACACGCAAGCGCACGTGATCACAAGTAATATATTTGTTCGTTCCCACAGAGACTGGTGAATTAAGAATACGCACCTATGCAACAATGTATGAGTAATTTTCACTGCTAAGACAATTAACAAGAATCTGTTCTTTTATACTAATAACTAAATTTACTAATCAAAATCAGAATAGGAAAACACATGGGATTCTAACTTCATTATCGAATTCATCTAGAATTGAAATTACTGATTAACATGCGACTGTTGATCCTAATCAGACAACACGAAAGTAATACATGCCAACTCTCGTTGCACACATATCATACCAATCAAAATCCACAATTAAGACAGAGATCTCATGGACACCAACAAAGCTCAGACCCTATATCTCTATAGCGGTAGTGTAAGCAGAGAGGTTTAATAACAGGTCATCTATCATGATTACACAGGGTGATAAAAATAGTTCAAATCTACCACAAATTATGCTTCATTCACATAATCCTATGTTTACATGGCATAGTTCTAAATTCAATCATCCACTCTCGCTTCAGAAAGAATTAACAAACAACTTAGAAGTTAGCTACGCTCCTAAGAAGAATAAGCACGGCGCATGCAAAGAAATCAACGTACGTCACAAAATCAAGCAATTAATATTCTTTACTAGACTACATCGATAAGTCCATTAGAATCCCATGAAGGCGGTTAGTTCTTAATCGAACTAATCGACATCATGGGTTCTAATGAAAACATGATAAATAAAAGACGAGAATTAAACATAAGACAATTGCTTGAATTAATAAATAAGAACACAACGTTACAGAATTGATGTTCACGATCTCGCTCGAAACTGTCACTTCCTCGCGAAGAACGATCCAATACAATTCACTAATGTGTTTTATTACAAGAGAAAAACTGATAAAACTATATTCCGATATTCTACGATACAAGTGAGGCTAGGGTTTTTACACATGAGAAATTAGATACATTGACCAAGTCAACCGGGCCTTGACCGCTGCTAAAATCCATCAGAAAAGCTGCAAAAATCGGCCCGGAACAACTCTGCTGGGCGCAGCCGCGCTAAACTAGCGCAGGCGCGCTAGTGGGACAGTAGCTAGCGCGGGCGCGCTAAGATCTAGCGCGGGCGCGCTACTGTCTGCCACTGGCAGCCCGTTTCTTCGTTTTTTAGCTCGTTCTCGCGTGCATGCCCTTCCTCGCTCTAGTACCACTTCCGTAGGTGATCACGGTTGCATTTAGCACATGCAACAAGCCCTTTAAACCCCTAGACAGCTCTAGTGGACGAGTGTGTTCTCGTGAGGGTTTGTAGAAGATGTACCCACAAAATCCCAAGTCGTGATGAATCCACAATTCTCTATTCTTGCAATTAATGCACCAAAAACAACCTAAAATGAGAGAAAATCCCTTCATCACCTCAACTCGTGACCTGCACAGAAAAACACTAAAAACACATCAAAAGACACTAAACACTTAAGTACAACCAACCAATTTAAGTGGAAATGAAGGCCTATAAGTGTGTATAACTACCACTTATCATAAGAAACTCTGGTAATCACTGATATGTCGGTTCATTTTGCAGTTAGTATATATCACCTGGCTTGACATATCTGAATGTTTCTTTTACTTTTAAACTGAATTGCATTTTATTTTGATTTACAGATCCGGGTCAGCCTTTCGCCTTTGTAGTTTGCAACTGGTATTTCATTCTTATATTGTGTTTTCTTGTAGCAGTGTTTCTGTTTGAGCCTATTGGTTTTAGTTTTATGTAATATATGATATTTTGGTATGTTTATTAGGAAAAAGAAGCTGCCGTGACTTCTCAAAGTTCTTTGATGAAAGCATTCAGACTATTTTTTCTTTAAATATGTGTAGTCGTCACAGCATCTTCTAATGTTAATATATCTTTATTTAATCATTAGTAAGTTAAGTTAGAAAAAGCATTTCTAAAGAAGCCTATGGGCAGAAGAAAACCCGCAAGTTGTTTGTTGGCTCTTGGAACTCCCTCTTTTTTTCCAAAAAAAAACTGTTTTTCTTTATTGTAGTTGGGGCGGATATATGGTATAATAGTCACAGTAGCTATGCAGCACACAAAGACACTAGTCAAACCCCTTGGTTTGGTAAAATCATTGCCCTTAAATTTCATCTTTTTGCATAATTATTAGGATTTATTTGATCGTACTTGTTGTGTTTTCCAATTTTCAATTTAATTAGGTACTACCGTACTAGACTACTAGTTGTTCAGTTTTCCTCCTTTCCAATTCAACTAGTTTGTAGAAACTTCATAAGCTCTGGTATCAGATATATAGCTTCTGGGAATCTCTACTAATTGGATTCAAAACAAATGAGTATTATACTTTCTGCTGAAGAGAGTGTTACATGCCATCTATATCTCAACGAGTGAGCAGACCATAGGACTATTGATGCAGTGCAAAATAATTGGAATAGTGAATTAGCTTCTTTGAAGGTTTGTAGCCTACTGCATTATCGATATCTTTATTATATCTGTAAAATTTATTTTATCTGCAATATGAACAATGAAAATGTGATGTCACTATATAACTGGGGATAGATAGTGACTCTTCATATAAACTTTCAGACTTGCTTCCTGAAATTTTGCAAATTACATTAGGTACTAAGTTTGCAAATACTTAAACATGTAAACTTAATTAGGTACTAATTTAATATTAATTTAGGAGAGATGGTACACTTTGTCATTTGCAATTTTTATATAGCATATCAGGTACTATAATGTTGTGTGGCATTTTTATGTGTTAATTTGTGATGCAGACCATAAGTTATGGCACAACGTGTCGTTGGGCAAAGATCATTTCGAGTAGTGTTCCAGGTTTGTAGACAGTTTCTTAATAACAATTGATGGACTATTTGATTGGTATTTTTATTATTCATTTCTAAGCCATAATTAACATGAAATATATGTTTTTACAGGGCGACAAAGAGTTTGGAGTTTGGAGTTGGGGTTTTTGGCCATGGCTGACTAGATTATTTTAGGTTGGAGTTTTTGGATGACTTTAGATTTTGGTAGTTTGGGTTTTGGTATATTGGTTGTATATGGTTGAATGTTGGATATTGGTATTGTGGTTTTTATGAATGAATATGAATAGTATTTTGGGTTCTATGATGTACATGTGAATGAAAACTAGTGACAAAAATATAAATATACATCATATTTTCTTTCAAAAAACGATGTCAAAAAACACTTAAGACAATACTTATTAAAACAAAAACTGATGTAAAATCCAACTCTAACATTACTTTTGATGTAAAAATTGAGGTTATTCTTAGCATATACGTCGGTTATTACAAACAACCGATGTACAAAACATACTCAGACAACAGAATTTTTAAGAAAACGATGTTATTATCATCATACACATCGTTAATTACAAATAACTGATGTATAAAAGAATCTACGACAACGGAAACTCTAAAGAAATGATGTCTATGCCATCTAATTCCTTACGTCGCATGTTTAAATTAGTGTTATAGAGATAATATTACATTATACACAATTAAATCATGTAGTTTAACCATAAAAATGGCTGATAGACATCAGAATTTAAGCTGAAAAACGATGATAAAAGTCACATAGACATTAGTTTTTGGCCGATGTCTTTGTATAGGACCTTTAACATCGCCGACCTAGACATCGGAGGCTGATGCACAAAAACATCGGCCAAAAACCGATGTCTATTAAGTAAATTCTAGTAGTGGGAGTCACCCCTACCTCGTATCTACAGGGGGGTTGGCGACCTGCGATTTAACGGAACCACGGATCCCGTGGAGTATCTTAGCCGGTTTGACACTGAAATGGAGGTCTACCAGATTCCGGACCTCACAAAATGTCGCTTGTTGGCTGCAACTCTCAGGGATGACGCTCATCACTGGTTCAAGAGGCTTCCCGCTGATTCCATCAGCTCTTGGAGAAAAATGTGCGAACTGTTTGTGGGACAATTCAGGGCTTCCGTCACTTACGCCCCACCTGCCAACACTCTGGCTAATATTAAGCAAAAGGAACATGAGACATTGAGAGAGTATTTCAAGCGCTTCAACGCAGAGGTACCCCGGGTTAGGCCGACTTCAAAGGAAACCCTGAAGAACTTTTTGATAGCGGGGGTAAGGCCTGGAACAGATTTTTAGAAGGAGTTGCAAGGGCGGGAGCCTGAAACCCTAGCTGACTTCTTTGCTAGGGCTGAACCCCATAAGGTGATCAAGGAATCCCTAGCTAAGCTTAAGAGGGAGTCAAAATCTGAAAGCCGTAGCAGCTGGAAAAGCAAGAGGGATAGGTCTTACAGCCCAGATAGGAGGAACACCTACAAGAGGAATCCCTACGTAAGGCCTGATGGTGAAAAATCCACGAGCCGAGATGGCAAGACCTCGCCCATTACCGTGAACACAACCAGCACGCAGGGCTTCGACAAGTCAAGGTTGACAATGAGGAAGACAAGAGAAGCGAGGTACCACAAATACACACCACTGACAGCTTTTATAGATCACATTTTTGAGGTCGGAGACAAGGCGAGACTCTTCCGGAAGCCCTTTCGAAGTGGACCCCCTGGAAAGAAAGATCAGGGAAAATATTGTGCTTTCCACGATTTGAACGGACATGACACGGCGGAATGTGTTCATCTTAAAGACCACATAGAGGATCTTATCAGAACAGGATACCTGACGGAATTTGTAGCCCAGGAGGCTAAGAAATATAAGGAAAAGAAAGCTGAAAGAACAAATAACCAGGAAGCCAACCGTAACACCCGGGCTGGTAGTGTACGAATGATCATCGGAGGACCCTTCGTGGGAGGCCAGGGACGCAATGCTATGAGGAGATATGTACGGGAAGCCCGAGGGCCGCCCTTAACCAATGTATGCCATCTGTCTGAAAGGCCTCCCAAAATGTTCAAAGGGGAGACCATGGACATTACCTTCACCGAGGGGGATGCGCGCGCGGTACACCATCGTCATAGCGACGCCCTGGTGGTAACAGCCGTGATCGGAAATGTCAATGTACACAGGCTTCTTGTCGATAACGGAAGCTCAGTCAATATCTTGGCTTACAGTGCGTACCAAAGAATGAAAATGGCGGATAAAGATATGATGGCTTGCTATAATGAGTTGTACGGCTTCACGGGGAATGCCGTCCAGATTGTTGGAAGGGTAAGACTCCCGATCACCCTTGGAACAGAACCCAGGGCTACCACTCAAGTTGCGGAGTTCATGGTAGTCAATGAAGACATCTCCTATAACGGGATCCTGGGCAGACCCATCTTAAGGGATATGCGAATCGTGACCTCAATCTACCACTTATCAATGAAGTTCCCAACCCCCAATGGGGTAGGATGCGTACGGGGATGTCAAGCTGACTCCCGGGAATGCTACAGCAAGGCTTTGAGGGCCGCAGTAAAAGCCTGTAAAGAGGCCCAACAAATGGATGAAGACATCCCGGAAAGCTGTTACAAGCAAGTGGATACAGAGGAGGAACCCGAAGCCAAGGCTCAGGGAAGGGTTTTAATAAAGTTTGTAAAAGCAACCTGCAACATGGTGATTATCGGGCAACATCCGGGGGAAGAGCCTTATCTAGAAGCCTCGCATGCCGTGCATGAAAGGCTCGCCCCAACGGATGCACTACCGATGAAGAATAGGGGTACAGCTGAAACCCTGGTCGAAGGAATTGTGGAAGATGTTACTGACAGTGACTCTGAAAGGGATGGTCAAAAGCAGCCCCAAAATAAAAAGCAAGAAAATGAGTGCGAGGCACCTTGTGACTTTAATAGTGCTATGGTAACCTATCAACTCGGAAACCGAACACGGCTTCCCGTTCATGAAATCCTGGGTACGCAACCCCAAGAGGGTGGCAACAAAGAGGTTACCGTCGAGATTGACCTCGACCCAAGGATGCCGGAAACCCAGGTGAAGACTGGAGCAGCTGGGGATACCCTGTCCATCTTGGTGGATGAGTCCGACCCCACTAAAGAACTAAAAATTGGGGAGCAATTGGGGCCGGACCTAAGGGAAACCCTGACCGCATTCTTAAAGAATGATCTGGACGTCTTTGCTTGGAACCATTCGGATATGATCGGGATTCACCCGGAAGTCATGTGCCACCACCTCAATATTGACCCAGACAGGAAGGGAGTCAGACAGAAGAGAAGACCAATTAGTGGGGAAAGGGCTGCTGCTCTTCAAGAAGAGGTAGACCGACTATTGAAGGCAGGCCTAGTGAAAGAAGTTTTTTACCCCACATGGCTAGCAAACCCAGTGTTGGTGAAGAAACCTAACGGAAAGTGGAGAACTTGCATAGACTTTACTGATCTGGACAAGGCTTGCCCTAAGGACAGCTTCCCGCTCCCTCGAATTGACCAACTGGTGGATTCCACTGCGGGGCATGCACTGTTGAGCTTCATGGACGCCTACTCCGGCTACAATCAGATCCCCATGTTCGAGCCAGATCAGGAACACACCTCCTTCATCACTGACAGGGGGCTTTATTACTATATAGGCATGCCGTTTGGTTTACTAAATGCTGGGGCTACATATCAAAGGCTGGTCAATAAGATGTTTAAGGATCAGATTGGGAGAACGATGGAAGTATATGTGGATGACATGCTGGTAAAATCAAAGGAAGCTTATGATCATGTTACACACCTATCAGAAATGTTCGACATACTGAGGGATTACAGGATGAAGTTGAATCCCCAAAAATGCGTATTCGGGGTTGAATCCGGCAAGTTCTTGGGCTTCATTGTCAATCACAGGGGAATCGAAGCTAACCCTGCGAAGATCAAGGCCTTAATTGAAATGAGGTCGCCTAGGAATGTAAAAGAGGTGCAATGCCTTACAGGCCGGGTTGCCGCCCTAAATCGGTTCTTCTCAAAATCCTCAGATAAATATAGAGAATTTTTCGCAGCCATAAAAAAGGGGCAAAAATTTGAATGGACGACAGAATGTGAGGCTGCCTTCCTGAAGCTGAAGGAGCAGCTTGGAAGCCCGCCACTGTTGGCCAAACCAACGGAGGGCGAAGCCTTGATCCTTTATCTAGGGGTTTCCGAGTTCTCAATTAGCGCTGTCCTGATCAAGGAGGAAGAACAAGCCCCACAGCCAGTATACTATGTGAGCAAGAGATTACTTGATGCTGAAACCCGTTACTCAAACATGGAGAAGTTAGCCTACGCATTAATTTTGGCTTCCCGCAAATTAAGGCCTTACTTTCAGGCTCACAAGATTGAAGTATGAACATCCTTCCCTCTCAGACAGGTCTTGCACAAGCCGGAAGCCTCTGGAAGAATTATGAAATGGGCAGTCGAGCTAGGCCAGTTTGACATAGAGTACAAGCCAAGAACCGCTATAAAGGGGCAAGCGCTAGCTGACTTCATCTTGGAATTTCCACCCACTTTTGAAGTAAAAGGGATGGAATGCATACCTGAACCCCAGTCTCCAATAGCCATACCCGAGAATGGTTCCCCTTGGTGGAGCCTGTACGTCGATGGGGCTGTAAATGGAAATGGGGCCGGGGCTGGCATTATCTTAGTCAGTCCGGAAGGCCATAAGCTGCAAAGCTCCATTCATTTCGACTTTAAAGCCACCAACAACGACGCGGAATATGAAGCCCTAATAGCTGGCCTGAAGCTGGCCTTGGAGATGAGAGTGGAAAACATGAATGTTTACAGTGATTCTATGCTGGTAGTCTGGCACATCCGAGGAGGCTTCCAAGCTAGGGGTCCCCACACCGATCTCTATATGCGGTATGCCCAGGAGCTAATTCGGAAATTCAGGGAAATCAAGCGAGCAAATACCGAGATCTGAGAATGCAGATGCCGATGCCCTAGCCAAATTAGGCTCTCAAAGGGATGCACACATGCTCGGGGTGATCCCCCTCGAAATCCAGTATCAACCTAGCATCCCCAAAATTGAAGTCATGGACGTCGAAACTGATGAAACTAACCTCTGGACAACCCCAATCCATGAATACATAGCCAACGGAACCCTGCCTATAGACAAAGATGAGGCCAGGAAATTGAGGTACAAGGCGGCCCAGTATGTAATTTATGATGGAATCCTTTACAAAAGGGGATTCAATCGGCCCCTCCTCAGGTGTGTTGCTGGGGTAAGATGTGAATACATTATGCGCGAGGTGCATGAAGGAATTTGTGGGAATCACTCGGGGGGTGCCTCCCTCGCTCACAAAATCCTCCATCAAGGCTACTACTGGCCTACCCTCCACAAGGATGCTCATGCCTTCGCCAAGGCCTGTGACAGTTGCCAAAGGTTCTCTAATACAAACAAGAGCCCTGCGGTACCTCTGAAGACCCTGACAAGCCCCTGGCCGTTTGCTGTTTGGGGTATAGATCTGATTGGTGAGTTACCAAAAGGGAAAGGAGGGGGTGAAATATGCGGTTGTGGCTGTAGATTACTTTAGTAAATGGGCTGAAGCTGAACCCCTGGCTTCCATTACTGCAAGGAAGTTGGTAGACTTCGTTTATCGTGCGATCGTCTGTCGATACGGGGTTCCCTACAAGCTCATATCAGACAATGGGAAGCAGTTTGACAGCAATGAGATGATGAGTTTCTGTGAAAACCTTGGCATAAAGAAAGGCTTCTCAGCAGTATGCCACCCCCAAAGCAACGGTCAAACGGAGGCCGTGAACAAAATTATTAAGCATACCCTGAAGGCCAAACTGGAAGAGAAAAAGGGATGCTGGCCAGAGGAACTCCCTATGGTGTTGTGGTCTTACAATACCACTCCAAGGTCTACCACCGGTGAAACCCCTTTCACCCTAACATACGGGTGTGAAGCCATGGTTCCCGTAGAAGTTGGAGCAGGATCTTTTCGATGGGATAACTACGACCCTGAGAATAATGAAGTCAACCACAGGCTCTACTTAGATCTGATTGAAGAAGTACGAGATACGGCTCAGTTGAAACTTGCTGCATATCAACAGAGGACCCGTAAATATTTTGATAAGAAAATAAGGGCTCGACCCCTCAAAACGGGAGACCTAGTCCTCAGAAAAATGATGCCTAACATGAGGGTTCCCGCTCATGGGGCCCTCGGTGCAAAGTGGGAAGGCCCATATATCATCAAAACAGTGCTTTGGGAAGGTACCTATCACCTTACAGATATGGATGGAAGACTCATACCACGGGCATGGAACGCCCAACACTTAAAGAGGCTAAAGCTTATCAAAGCTTTCAAGGTTTCAAGCCTATCAAGGCTTTCAAGGCAAAAGCTTTTCAAGCTTTCAAGGTTTTGGGCTAACAGTAGCCCTTCAAGGTTTCAAGCCTATCAAGGCTTTCAAGGCAAAAGCTTATCAAAGCTTTCAAGGTTTCAAGCCTATCAAGGCTTTCAAGGCAAAAGCTTTTCAAGCTTTCAAGGTTTTGGGCTAACAGTAGCCCTTCAAGGTTTCAAGCTTATCAAAACTTTCAAGGCAAAAGCTTTTCAAGCTTTCAAGGTTTTGGGCTTACAGTAGCCCTTCAAGATTTCAAGCCTATCAAGGCTTTCAAGGCAAAAGCTTTTCAAGCTTTCAAGGTTTTGGGCTTACAGTAGCCCTTCAAGGTTTCAAGCTTATCAAGGCTTTCAAGGCAAAAGCTTTTCAAGCTTTCAAAGTTTTGGGCTAACAGTAGCCCTTCAAGGTTTAGAGCTTATCAAGGCTTTCAAGGCTAAAGCTTTTCAAGCTTTCATGGTTTTGGGCTTACAGTAGCCCTTCAAGGTTTAATGCCCGTCAAGGCTTTCAAGGCTGAAGGCTTATCGAGGCCTTCGAGTTTAAAGCCTATCCAGGCTCACAAAGCATACTTGGTGGAGCTATTACAAGGCTAACTTGGTGGGATTACTAAAAAGCTTGCCTGGAGGAATTATCGCGAGACCTACGTTGCAAAGTTGCCCCAGAACTTATACGAGGAGACTACTCTAAAGGCTTACACTTAGGGGTCATTTTAAGGCTCACATCCAACGGTGTTCCTAGATTCTCACGCATGTGAGATCAGATTCAACTATGCTTGAATGGATTATTACAATGAAAGACTAACTGCTTTCATATACGCTAATCTTACACGGAGTTAACGCAGACACATCAGCATACATCCGCAAGGAAGGAAACGACCTTGAAGAACAAAGTCCCAAGGGTCATAACCCCCTAGAAATAGGACAGTGTATACAGGGGATACTCCCTGTATTCGCTCTGCTTACCTGCATGGAAAGGTTAGATGGCAAGTACATACAACATCACGAGAAATATAGAAGAAGTCATACAAGGCAAAGCAAGGAAGGAGTAAAAGCGGTTATATAAAAAAAAAGAGCAAAATATTGCAAGGGAAATTCCTCCCCACACCAACAGGGGGAGGCCCTTTACAATATTAAAAATATCTTGCGGAGCATTCTGTGGTGCCCGCACCCTCATCAGAAAAAATATCAAATTCGTGACGACAAGCGCCACGCACAAATTCAGGGTTAACAAAAAATAAAAGTTTAATTAAACACGGGGAAGGAAGGATTAAGAAGCAGCTGGAGAGAAGGAGGCCTTGGGGACTTCATCAATTGCCAGGGCGTCCGAAGAGATTGCGTTCTGGGAGGGAGCCACAACTAAGGCCTCCACCTGGGCCACCACATTAAGTTCCGGAAGGGATGCCTTCTCAGCCTCCTGTCGGTCCTTAACCGCAGTTTCTCCCTCAGGGGTACCCCCAAGAACTTCCTTGGCGCCGGCTTCGACTTTCCCAGAGCTGGTGGCATCTTCAACTTTTGCCTCCTCAAGGGCGAGAGCAGCATCGGGTCCCAGCTTGGCCCAATCATTGTCAGGGAAGAAGCGATAGGCGGACTTAACGCAATCTTTGACCCCTGCGGCAACCCCTGCCTCGAAGACGGCGGCCTCCCGCTCCTTCCTCGTCGCCTTCGCGGCGACTGCAGCCTCCTGCAACTCCTTCA
Organism: Daucus carota subsp. sativus; assembly: GCF_001625215.2. NCBI lineage: Eukaryota > Viridiplantae > Streptophyta > Magnoliopsida > Apiales > Apiaceae > Daucus > Daucus carota. The sequence continues at coordinate 20,924,925 of NC_030387.2, read as the reverse complement.
CCTGGCCCTCCAACCTCTTCACCATCTTCTCAAGGCCGTCTGTCTCCTCCTCCAAGGAACGCCTCACGGCGTCCTCCTTCCTTCTCTCCTCACAGACTTAGACTTCAACCTCCTTCAGCTCCTGGTTGGCCTTCCGCACAAGATCTCTGTCTTTGACAGCGGAAGCCAGGTCCGCCTTAGCCTGCTTCAAATCCGCCCTCATCGTCTCATTGACCCGGGCTGTGTCAGCAACATGCTCCCCCATCTTCAGATCGAGGAACAGGCTCTTAGCGTTGGCCACCACCTTGTCACGGGTGGCCTCGGCTATTGAAAGCCTTTCCCACTCCCGAACGGTAGCCTCGGGGACCTGGTCAGAGAGCATTCGCTGAAAGAGCTGAGTCTTTTGAGAGGAGGAGGAAGCGGGAGAGCTGCGGGCCAGGGTTAACCTGGGCTTCTTGCTTGTACGGCCTTCAGCTGAAGACCCCGCCTCAGCAGCCTTGGAGGGGTCCCGCTTGCGACCCCCGGAGGAGGTCTTCTTCTGCTCCAGAGAAGGAGAAGGGAGCTGGCAGAGTGGCTTGACAGGAAGGGGAGCCTGAGAATCGGAGGCTTCCCCGAACAGATCCTCGTACTTAGTGGAACGCTTGATAAACCTGGGGATGTTGGCAGCCATATCTGTGGAAGGAAACAAGGAAAAGCAATCAGATACCATCTGGTTATATAGAAAAATATGGGAGGATGCAAGCATAGCAGATAGCGTAAAGGTTACAAGGCATGCACGACATATATAACAGGAAATCTACAAAGCAAATATCATATAAGGAAAATAAGTTCAAGGGGCAAGCTAAGAGGAAACCTGGGCTTCCTGTCGCCTCCACATCTGCACCCCCCTCGCCAACGGAGGATGCATCTACCACCGTGGTGGAAAAACCGAGCCTCTCCAGGTTCTCTGGAGTAAGCAGGCTGGAGCCATCACCTAGCTTGGTGGACAGCCCCAACACATGCTCGGCCCTCTCAAGGGACTCCCCCGCCAAAGGAGTCTGCACTGGCATGTCTACAACAAATACAAGCATAAGGAAACTAAGCGGGAACCGTAAAAGGCTAAACTAGACAATGGATTAAGGGAAAACTGGCTTACTGTGGGAGAGATTGAAGTCCTTTCTGTAGACTGGGCAGTCGTAGCAGTAAAGGAAGAGCTTCTGCCAGTCTGACATCGACTGACGGTTACCCTTGATGCCCTTCTTGTGATGGGTATTCCAGGCAGTGAGGTAGAAGAACCCTGGGGTCCTCCCCGTAAGTTTCAGCTGGAAGAACCAACCCAACTCCAAGGCAGACATCCTCACCCCATGGTGAATGTCATAGAGGATGTAGAGGCAGACCGCCATGCGGTAGGAGTTGGGGGTAAGCTGCATGGGGGAGACCTCATAGAAGTCCAGGACCTCCAGAATGAAAGGATGGAGGGGGAGAGACAAGCCCAGCCTGAAGAGTGATAAGTGGTATTTATACACACTTATAGGCCTTCATTTCCACTTAAATTGGTTGGTTGTACTTAAGTGTTTAGTGTCTTTTGATGTGTTTTTATTGTTTTTCTGTGCAGGTCACGAGTTGAGGTGATGAAGTGATTTTCCATCATTTTAGGTTGTTTTTGGTGCATTATTGGCAAGAATGGAGAATTGTGGATTCATCACGACTTGGGATTTTGTGGGTACATCTTCTACAAACCCTCACGAGAACACACTCGTCCACTAGAGCTATCTAGGGGTTTAAAGGGCTTGTTACATGTGCTAAATGCAACCGTGATCACCTACGGAAGTGGTACTAGGAGCGAGGAAGGATATGCACGCGAGAACGAGCTGAAAACAAAGAATCAGGGCTGCCATCACAGACAGTAGCGCGCCCGCGCTACTTGTTAGCGCGCCCGCGCTATCCACTGGGACAACTAGCGCGCCTGCGCTAGTTTAGCGCGGCTGCGCCCAGCAGAAGTTCCCCGGGCCGATTTTTGAAGCTTTCTGATGGATTTTCGCAGCGGTCGAGGCCCGGTTGACTTGGTCAATGTATTTTAATTTCTCGTGTGTAAAACCCTAGCCTCCAAGTAGTTTTAGAAGAGAACAATATCATAGTTTAATTTTTTTATCGAAGCACATTATCAGTTTGTATTGGATCGTTCTTCGCGAGGAAGTGACAGTTTCGAGCGAGTTCGTGAACATCAATTCTGTAACGTTGTGATCTTTATTATTAATTCAAGCATTTTTATTCCATTTAATTCTTGTCTTTTATTTATCATGCTTTCACTAGAACCCATGATGTCGATTAGTTCGATTATGAACTAACCGCCTTCATGGGATTCTAATGGATTTATCGATGTAGTCTAGTAACGAATATTAATTAATTGATTGTGTGACATACGTTGATTTCTTTGCATGAGCCGTGCTTATTCTTCTTAGGAGCGTAGCTAACTTCTAAGTTGTTTGTTAATTCTTTCTGAAGCGAGAGTGAATGATTGAATTTAGAACTATGCCATGTAAGCATAGGATTATGTGAATGAAACATAATTTGTGGTAGACTTGAACTATTTTTATCACCCTGTGTAATCACGATAGACGACTTGCTATTAAACCTCTCTGCTTACACTACCGCTATAGAGATATAGGGTCTGAGCTTTGTTGGTGTCCATGAGATTTCTATCTTAATTGTGGATTTTGATTGGTATGATATGTGTGCAATGAGAGTTGGCATGTATTACTTTCGTGTTGTCTGATTAGGATCAACAGTCGCATATTAATCAGTAATTTCAATTCTAGATGAATTCGATAATGAAGTTAGAATCCCATGTGTTTTCCTATTCTGAATTTGATTAGTAATTTAGTTATTAGTATAAAAGAAACCATCCTTGTTAACTGTCTTGGCAGTGAAAATTGATCATACATTGTTGCATAGGTGCGTATTCTTAATTCACCAGTCTCTGTGGGAACGAACAAATATATTACTTATGATCACGTGCGCTTGCGTGTAGATTTTTGCGAACAAGTTTTTGGCGCCGCTGCCGGGGACTCGGTGTTAATTAATTAGTTTATGTACTTGTCATCAGTGTGCATTAAAATTCACTGACTAGAATTCTATTCTCTTCTCACTTTTCTTCTTTTCTTTATTTCAGGTACTTGGATCGCGTTTATGCTAACACGTTCTCAAACCCGTAAGAAAGCAATGGATTCATCTTTTTCTTCTGATTCTGAAACAAGGGATTATGCAAGGACAGCAGTTGGCGAGGCGTCACGTGAATTTTCTCGTTTGAAAATCAATGATAATCATGCTGACACAATTGAGCCAGCGATATCAGCCAGTGGTATTCGAATCAAGCCATCAATCATTCTCAAGCTGCAGGATAATATTCAATTTGGGGGATCTGTGCTTGAGGACCCAAACCTGCATCTAAGGAATTTCGAGAAATTCATTACTGCATTGGATTTCAATACCGGACCTAAGGATCTGGTGAAGCTGAGACTCTTTCCATTCACGCTACGTGACGTAGCACGATCGTGGTTTATCTCTCTCTCGGCAAGCACTACTAATAGCTGGAACAAGTTGGAGAAAATATTCTGCACAAGGTTTTATCCTCTAATCAAAGTATCAGCTATCAAAAACACTGAAAGTAAGTTCTCTCAATTCTCGGGAGAATACCTTTGTCTAGCTTGGGACCGGTTCAAGAAGATTCTCGAAAATCTTAATGATGATGACATGCCTCCTGGAATGGCAATTCATTATTTCTACAGGGGTCTTAATGGTCAATCTAGAGCAGTGTTAGACGTTGCAGCTGGAGGAAATCTTTGGAGCAAGAGCTTTGATGAAGCTTACGAGCTGATCGAGAACCTGGCCGCTGCTGAGCACAGAGACCTAAAGTGGAAAATTCCAAAAGAGGAAGAATCAGATGAGGATGAAGCGGTCGAAGTCACTCAGGAAATTCAGATGACTAATTGGCACAGAATTAGAGCTCACTCAGACTCAAATTCTAATGCATGTGGAGACACTTGTCCTCTACTTTCTAGCAGTGCGAGTAGCCAATCTGTAATTCAATCACCTGCTGATTCAACATTGAATGAAGCACAGTACCGAAGGATAATCAGGCGTATTGACGCGGTTGAAGAACGAATCGGTCGCTTTGCTGATATATTAACGGACTCTCTTGCTGAAGCATTCTTAGCATTAGATGTTAATGTTACTTGGGATTCGTTTGGTTATGGAACGAGGTATCCTCCACAGGATACTTCATCGGAATCGGATTAATTCTGGACTTCACGTCGAGCTAACGACGTTAAACAAGCGCTTCGTGGGAGGCAACCCACGCATTGGAACCACTTTGTACCATTGTAAACCTCAAAAACACAAAAATCGAGAAATTTCAGCCCTGGGTGTCAGACACTAGCGCGCCCACGCTAGTGTCCAGCGCGCCCGCGCTAGAGTGTACAGCGCGCCCGCGCTACACTTAGCACGGCCGCGCTACCGACTGCCAGAAACTCGATTTTTCTCCCAAAAATATTTTCTTTTCGTTTTTAAAAGCCCACAATCCTAATTTTGCATGCCTAGCCCGAAATATATCCTCCATAACCCTAACTCAGCTCTCAAATCCTTATATAAACACAAAACCTATCTCCAAATCCCATTATAATTCTCTAAACCCTAATTATATATACACATCCATACACACAACCTCCACCAAATCTCTCAAACCCACTACACACAAATCTCTTGCAACTCTAAATCTCTATCAATGGCACCCAAAAGAGCCCGAAGATCACAAGGACCAAGCACCCAAGCCCCTACATCTAGCGATTCTTCCTCGATGGGTGAGGTTGAGTTCACCTCCGATGGTGCACGAACCGAGTTTCAACGGCTTATGAATAAGTCGATAGTTAAGGAGAGGGGATTCCTACCCACGGCGGAAGATGGTGAGCTCTTGAACATGATTCAAGAACGGGGTTGGGAGTCTTTTTGCGAGGCTCCGGAGGCGGTTCCCTTGGCTATTATTCGAGAGTTTTATGCTAATGCCAAGGAGAATCGCGATGGATTCACGGTGGTGCGGGGAATCCGTGTGGATTATAGTGCGGAGGCGATCCGTAGAGTGATTGGGGGGCGTGCCAAGCGCCGTAATGAAGAAGATTGGGTTGTTGAGAGGATCGGGCGTGCCAAACGCCGGTTTGATGATGACCCGGTTGATCTTGAGCGGTTGGTGTATGATATGTGTGTGCCTGACACGGCTTGGAAGATTACAGCACCTCCTTTGCCGGCACATGTTTCGTTTCCAGCAGCAGGGTTGAACCGGTATGCGAAGGCGTGGAACGCCTTCATCTGTGCTAACATCATGCCATCTTCACATGGGCATGAGGTGACAGTGGATAGAGCTATTCTGCTCTTTGGGATTGTCTCGGGCAAGTATATTGATCTGGGACATGTTATTCATCAGGGGATTCTGAGGTTCTTACAGGGAGGAACCACTGGTGCCATTCCATATGGCACAATTGTGACGAAGCTCTGTCGATCAAGCGGTGTTCGTTGGCCAGCCAACGAGCAATTACAGTTGCCAGCAGCACCTATTGATCATTCGGCGATCAGCCGGATGACGGAGTGGGAAGGAGGAGTTCCTCACCCTCGAGGCCTCGGGTACATATATGATGAGATGCCAGGGGGACGTCCAGAATTTATTAGGAGGGAGCGTCCTAGAGCTTCTGGAGCTGGTACTTCACAGACGGAGAGGAGCTCCGAACCGATGGGAGATGTTCATTATCGCCGACTTGCGAGACGGATGGACACCATGCATGACATCCACCAGAGGTTTGCCTTTGATTTGACACAGGCTCTAGGTAGTGCTTTTCAGGCACAGGGGGTCACAGTTCAGTGGCCAGTATTCGGAGCAGGGATGCAGTATCCTCCACCTGATTCACCTCCAGCGGAGGAGGGGGAGGACTCGGACTCCGAGTAGGTATGTGGGTGCTCTAGCCTTTTTATCACTTTCAATGGGGACATTGAAAATTGTAAGTTTGGGGGTGGTAATCTAAGGAAGAGCATATTATGATAGTGTAGTTTATTATTGCATGTGTTAGTTAGTTCATGTAGTTCACGTTTATTTTATTTTGCTTTTGCTTTGTTGATTTCTCACGTTTTCTTTCTATTTTTCTCAAATTTTTTGATTTTGCATGTTTAGTGGTAATTGTCGTAGTTAGTATCACGAGCATTTGCATGAATTATGAAGTTAAGCCAAGCTAATTGCCTATGATGAGTTATGTGCGTAGTTCTTGATTAGTAGTTTCAATTGCAATGCTAGGTTAGTACTTGGAAATTGCTTGTGTTGGAAATTGTAATTCACATATGTTCTTGAGATAGGATTTAGACGAAATTCCATGAATTCTAGGATTGAATTGAACACCCTTCAGCTTAGGTCTGTAATTCTTAAGTTTGGGGGAACTGAGGAGTAGATATACCTTTCTAAAAGAAAAATATAGAAAAAAAAAGAAAAAAAAAGAAATAGTAGTAAATAAATTCACTAAAAAATAAGTGGTAGAATTAACTAGGTTGAGCTCATTAGTACTCGAGTAATTAAGTCTGAGGGGACTTTGTGCCTAACAACCTAAAGCCCTTCGTGGTTTGGGATTGTTGACCCAACGCTCGCTACATGGGTACTAGTGCATAAATCTTTAGGGATCTCAACCATTGCACAGTTAAATAAACCACTAGAATAGAGTGAATAATTGGTGTGTGAAGTCTTGTGGTGTTCGTAACGCATTTACACTGCGAAGCGCTCTGACCTTAGACCGAGCAATTAATCACCAATAAAAAGAAAAAGAAAAAAAAATATATAGTGAATAAAATAGAAGGGTGTGGACATTCTTTGGGACCTTGGCTTTTAGTTGGACTTGAGTGACGGGGTGTTAGTTTTAAACTTTTACGATTCTTGATGGGGATTCTGTGGGAGTAGTAGTTTTTGTCTTGTCTCAATAAAAGAGCATGCTTGCACACACTGGCACTCCACACTTGTAAATAGAAGAGTAATTGACTTGGTAGCGAGAGAGATGAAATTCGAGAACATTAGCACAATCTGAGGTATTATAATTGGCAAGGCAATTACTTCATAGTTTACTCATTCATCACGTAGTTGCATTCATGCATTGCATTGTATTATTGTTAATGTCTTTGACGCTTGAGGACAAGCATCAGTTTAAGTTTGGGGGTGTGATAAGTGGTATTTATACACACTTATAGGCCTTCATTTCCACTTAAATTGGTTGGTTGTACTTAAGTGTTTAGTGTCTTTTGATGTGTTTTTATTGTTTTTCTGTGCAGGTCACGAGTTGAGGTGATGAAGTGATTTTCTATCATTTTAGGTTGTTTTTGGTGCATTATTGGCAAGAATGGAGAATTGTGGATTCATCACGACTTGGGATTTTGTGGGTACATCTTCTACAAACCCTCACAAGAACACACTCGTCCACTAGAGCTATCTAGGGGTTTAAAGGGCTTGTTGCATGTGCTAAATGCAACCGTGATCACCTACGGAAGTGGTACTAGGAGCGAGGAAGGACATGCACGCGAGAACGAGCTGAAAACAAAGAATCAGGGCTGCCATCACAGACAGTAGCGCCCGCGCTACTTGTTAGCACGCCCGCGCTATCCACTGGGACAACTAGCGCGCCTGCGCTAGTTTAGCGCGGCTGCGCCCAGCAGAAGTTCCCCGGGCCGATTTTTGAAGCTTTCTGATGGATTTTCGCAGCGGTCGAGGCCCGGTTGACTTGGTCAATGTATTTTAATTTCTCGTGTGTAAAACCCTAGCCTCCAAGTAGCTTTAGAAGAGAACAATATCATAGTTTAATTTTTTTATCGAAGCACATTATCAGTTTGTATTGGATCGTTCTTCGCGAGGAAGTGACAGTTTCGAGCGAGTTCGTGAACATCAATTCTGTAACGTTGTGATCTTTATTATTAATTCAAGCATTTTTATTCCATTTAATTCTTGTCTTTTATTTATCATGCTTTCACTAGAACCCATGATGTCGATTAGTTCGATTATGAACTAACCGCCTTCATGGGATTCTAATGGATTTATCGATGTAGTCTAGTAACGAATATTAATTAATTGATTGTGTGACATACGTTGATTTCTTTGCATGAGCCGTGCTTATTCTTCTTAGGAGCGTAGCTAACTTCTAAGTTGTTTGTTAATTCTTTCTGAAGCGAGAGTGAATGATTGAATTTAGAACTATGCCATGTAAACATAGGATTATGTGAATGAAACATAATTTGTGGTAGACTTGAACTATTTTTATCACCCTGTGTAATCACGATAGACGACTTGCTATTAAACCTCTCTGCTTACACTACCGCTATAGAGATATAGGGTCTGAGCTTTGTTGGTGTCCATGAGATTTCTATCTTAATTGTGGATTTTGATTGGTATGATATGTGTGCAATGAGAGTTGGCATGTATTACTTTCGTGTTGTCTGATTAGGATCAACAGTCGCATATTAATCAGTAATTTCAATTCTAGATGAATTCGATAATGAAGTTAGAATCCCATGTGTTTTCCTATTCTGAATTTGATTAGTAATTTAGTTATTAGTATAAAAGAAACCATCCTTGTTAACTGTCTTGGCAGTGAAAATTGATCATACATTGTTGCATAGGTGCGTATTCTTAATTCACCAGTCTCTGTGGGAACGAACAAATATATTACTTATGATCACGTGCGCTTGCGTGTAGATTTTTGCGAACAAAGAGCTGAGCGGAAAGCACGGCTTTGGGGTAGCCGGTGCCTGGTTTGAGGGTGTCGAAGCGGTGACACCTCTCTCCTGGCTTCGGGATCCCTAGGGTGCAGCCAGGGTTGCAGGACTCCAAGAGGGACTGCAGCCTTGCAGGAGTCATGATGGAGTCCATATGCTCGCAAGCCAGGACTACAGCTGGAGGCTCGATCACCTCCAAGGAAGCTTCAGCCTCCCGTTCAGCATCCTCGGGGCTCCCCTCGAGGGCTTCAGCAGCAGGGTCCAGCGGGAGGCCCGGGGTCATATCCGCCTGGCTGGACTCAGAGGTGGTCCAGTTGAGCTCCTTCACCACTAAGCTGCGCCTGGAGCGGGTCCTGGAGCTAACTCCAAAACTCGGCTGAGCAGGCTGAAGGTCCAGGCTAGGAGAGGATCCCGCATCAACTACGACAACGGGAGCCTTGCTTGTGGCAGATAGTGAAGAATGTGAGGACGTGGATCCTTGAGACATCTATAAGAGGAAAGGATGGGTTAACGAAAGGACACAACAAGGTATGGAGAGGTCAAAAGAAAGGAAAACAAAAGGCGAGAAGGAGAAAGGGCTCGTGGAAGATTGGGCTGTAAAGGTGGAGCCCTACAGGTGCGAAGAAGGAATGAAAAGACTTCAGTTGGAGCCCTAAAGAATAGGGGGACTGCACCCCTCACAGGAAGCAGCACAGGCCACGGACAACGGTTCATCTTCTTCGGGAAGCCCAACAAGGGACCCGGAGCGGGAAGCCTAATCCTAGCCCTAATCTCAACCACAACAATCAACGCCCAATCACAATCCTAAGATCCCATCTAAGCAAGTACAATGCAGCAAATCACACAACAAAACATCCAAAGCGGATAAGGGGCATAAAAGAGGGTTCGATTGTAAAAAAGGGGTTCCCCCTGGAGGCAATTGGGGACCTAGGGTTTACGATCTAGGGCTACGATCATGGCCCCAAAGTAATGCAACAACGCCAAGAAAGATAACCCAGTTGGGAAACAATCAGGGCCTAATTGGAGTCAATTAAAACCAGTGGTGTGTGTACATTCAAAGAATGAGTGCACATATTTAACTATGCTGGCATGCAGAGCAAATTAGCAGTTTGATCAAGCATAATAACATCAAGCAAGGTGAGTGTGAGTGTGTGCACGCATACCGAGGTGAACAGTCAAGAGAAAAAGAGACAAACAGGCATGGATCATATAAACGTTTAGTTGCAGACATGGTGAAAATACGATAAGGAAGAACGAAGACGAAAGTAAGGGGGCTTACCTTTGGTTGGAGTTGGAAACGGAGTCGGAGAAGGAAGCGCCGGAAAGAAAGAGCAAGGTGCGCCTGGAAGTGCTTCGGTCGGAAGAGAGAGTGTGGAGTGAAGTGTTTGAGAGATAAAAAGAAAAAATGGAACGAGGCAATATGCGTGTGTATATATAGCGGTAGGAAGTGGGGGACAGCTATGCCAGGTGGCGTGCCATGACTGGCTTGGCATGGAGAAGGCCTTGATGACGCAGGGCTTCCCGAGGCCTACGTGGGTGGCTGAAGAGGTAGAGGCAGGCTAGGACTCTACGGCTGCACCACCTAATTAGGGGTTTTCTGTTGCAATTCAAACCAATTTGAATTTAAATTGAACCCCGAAATCTTTGGGATTGGCCTTATCGCAAACTGACGTGGCACACGCGGGAAACTAGAAGGGTGGAATGAAAATTGTGGAAGCTCGGACATATTCGTGGAAAATAATTTTTATTATTTTGGGAATAAATATTCAAGGCTTGCGGTGGTTGAACTGAATTAATATAATTGGTTTTATAATTATGTGTGGGAATTATGTCTGAATTATTTCTTGTTTCTTACACCGGGCTACACCCACGTAAGCTTAGAAATAATTTACGATTAATCTCTGACATAATTTAAGGGCTTGCAGCTGGTTGATTGAGGGTTACCGTTCTTACGTTCCTCTCGTATTTAATACTTCAAGGAACCGGGGGGTAGTTGTTGTGCCATAAAATCTCCCTGGGCTTATTTTATAGCCCATCATATTATTTGGGCTTATTGGAATCATTTGGTTAAGGATAATGGGCTTCGCCATAGCTGGGTGAATCATTGAAGGTGTACAATAAGGTATATGGACTTGCATTGGAAGCATAATGAAAACCGCCATCAGAATGGGGTTGCACCTGAAGGCGCTTTAGGGGTTACCACTGCTAGGGGTTACCGCTAAGTGCACCCTGGCTTGCAGTTACGGGGCTGTAGTTAAGGGATGCCGCTGGCAGGGCTTCCGCCGCCTGGGCAGAATGGCAGGCAGACTCCAAACAGGACTCTTCTTCCTTGTTTCAAGGGGGACGAATTGGAGACATATTGGGAGTGTATCAACTATTATTTATCTACGAGTTAAAGGATAAATACATCTATTATGGAGATAATTACAATTGGTGAAGATAATTCAAGAATATTCGGATATATATTGAAGATGAAGGCTTCAAGTGACCTACTTGGAGTGGGATGCTGCTGGATAACTACTGAAAGAAGGCTGTTTTATCCTAAAATAGAGGGGATAAGAGCTTATCTCTTCAGAGTCCTAAATCGAGAACTACATGGGCTTGATCCCTATAAATATAGGGTATGTAGGCACCGTGCAAAGGGACCTGGATCACTATTCACGAGTTCTACACTCTAAAGAGAGGCACGTGTAACCTTTGTGACATATATTTCCAGGCAGTCGCAGGACGGAATTCCATAATTTCGGCCTCGTTGTTTGGTTCTTTGCAGGCTCAGCCCCTAAACACGTTTGTTTTTCTCTAATTTATGTTAACGGCAGCCCCTAAGAGCTAGCCGTAATTTTCGTAGTTGTAATAGATATCCCTATAATTGTGCTATACGGTTATGGGTGTGTTGTATCAATTCCTCTCACAACACATACAAAATTAAGTAACTACATGCTCTAATTTAAATGCAACCAACATGAATATCCTAAATTTAAGACATGGCAATATACAAATTTTTTGGATTTTATAATATATAATTTTTTTTGATTTTTTTAATCATTGAGAAACCATCCCCACACTAAAGTTGTTTATTGTCCTCAATGAACAAATATGATAGAAATATATAAATATATTAATATCATTAATATTATTCAGAAAGAAAACTCCATTGAAATATCAATGAATTGTGAATTGGCTCCGGCTACTAACGCTTTTATAAAAATGGATGCACCTTTTTGTCAACTGTATTAGTTGTCACAACGGTTGAGTGTTGCCCTTTAGAGTCAGCTTCTCAGATGGTCATGGTTCGATTCCTTGCAGCAAAATTTCTTTTTTTATTAAAATACACATCCAGCCAGCCTGAAAGTTGCCTGCTTGGAATGGCTTGATGATTTGAGTTATGTGGGCTGGCCTGTTGGATTGCTTCCAAATGGAACAGCAGGTGCGCGCTTTAAGTAGCAAGTGAAGGGCGCGCATATGTATGTCTTCCAGAAGGTCCGGAGCCGCAGCTCTACTTGCCAGCACCGCAGCTCTTTCTTTACTGCTTGCTCTTGCTCTTTTTTTTTCCCCTCATGCAAACAAAATTTCCGTGTCACAAGTAACTCACGCGATCCTGGGGTTCCTGTAAACTCAATAATTTGTCTTTTTATATCTGAAACACTTCACACACATTCATCAAGGTATCTTATGGGAGTAAAAAAATGAATTTAAAAATTATAAGCTCCTAAAAAAAATACAATAAAAATATTATATAAGTAAACTAATAGAAACCTTGGGTTGCCTTCCAAGTAGCGCTCTTTTAGAGTCATTAGCTTGACTTTCTACCTCCAAAAAGAATATGTAAAAGGTGGAGTTTCCGCTTTCTCAAACATGATCTCACCACCAAAAATAAAATCCTTAGCATCAAATGTTGTCTTTATCCTGCAGAAAGTCTCCAAACAAGCATTAATAAAATTGATTGTCGCATCAAGATATAACAATTGATCAATATATTTCATAGATTTGGAGAACTTTGTGATAAAGCAACGATAGAATTCACATCCATTAAAAGATTGAACTCCCTTGATATTCACATGAGGTGGAGGCTCCGGTGGTGGTTTTTTTGAACTCCTCACTTTCGCAGGAGTTAGTTGAATCTCTTGGCTTCTTCTTGCTTCAATGAATAAAAAGTCAATATTGCAAGCACCTTCTTCCGAGACTTGAGGTGTAAGAGACTTTTGAAATGGATCATAGGAAATATTCTGAGAAATCTCATCTTGGACCATCATCACGTCAACTTTAAAACATGTGCTCTCAAATATAGGAGTAGAGGTCTGAGTAAAAGCAAATTTTTCCATATCAAATTGTTGATCCACCTTGATTAAGTTGATTCCTTTTGAGAATGATAATTTAAGCATACAAGGCGGAAGAGAAACTGCTAACAACTTGATATTGCTTTCTTCACTTAGCTCATCATCACGCACATGGTCCACAACATCAACAACATCATCAATCTCATTGGCAATGACATGATCCCCCTCTTTACTAATAGGCGCATCATCATCACAGATCGAAAAACTATTACAATCTTCATCACTTGCAAGAATGATAGTATTTATGTCATCTTCAAGTTGAAGACATGGAGGTAGAGAGGACTCAGTTTGCCATGTAGAAGAAGAACTAGCCAATTATGCAATTTGAGCCTCCATCATCAGTTGTTCAGCTTTTAATTCTTTAATCATTATGGTACTCTCTTCAATGCTTTTCTGGAAGTTCATAATACCATCTTCAAAACTCTTGGTCATATATATCAACATATCACATACCTCATTCGTCTGATACGATGGCACATCTACATTGGTTAAAGGAACCTGTAGCTCTTGTTGAAGTGGAGAATAGTGATACTGCTGAAACTGAGGTTGCTCATATTGAGGTTGATGATATTCCTGCTCAAACTGATCATATTGCTGTAGTGGTGGTTCTTCACAACGATGTTGCTGAAATTGTTGTTGATCATGATATGAGAAATTCTGAAATTCATTGTCCATGTAAGAGAAATCTGGTTGATCCATCCATTGTTGATCACAAGAATTAGAATAGTGATTATCCTCATATCTTTCTTGATAATCATTCACTTGTCCCAACTGAGCATTCTGAGAATTAAAGACATTATAAGAACATTCATAACCATAGTGACCCTGAACACCACAAACTTCACAGAAGTTGTAAGTCTTCGGGCCAGCTTGTGACATCTCGTTGATACTCAGTGGACGTGTAGTGGGCTCTGTAGCATTCAATGAGGCATTTTCACGAGTATATGCCTCGATCAGGGAAGATAGACGTGCAAAGTTATCAACTCCCTCCATTGTAAACCTGCACAAACACAAGAAAGCCAAGAAAACACAGTAAAATCCGCCTCAATTTGAACAAAAGTTCCAAAGAGGCAAAGGAAACAATCTAAATAACTAAACAAAACCAATAGAAACTAGCCGTCTCCCCGGCAGTGGCGCCAAAAACTTGATGTGTTATTTTATAACTAACCGCAAGCGCACGGTGTCTGTTGTAGTGCAGACTGGCAAATGCGGGTCGTATCCTCAAGAAGACAGATGTTATCAATTTTATTCAGTTACAGTCGATTGTTTCCAGATCAAAACGATTATAAAGATATTTTAACTAACTAAATAACAATAACTAAAAAGACACTAAATTAATATATAAAAAGTCTAGGGCAATCAGGTCCACCATGCTCACACAATAATTGGCTTCTAAGCTAAAGCAATTAAAGTGGTCATGCAACTAGAGTTTTTTAATCTCTCTCAAGTATCAACACTCTCGAAACATGCTTACACAAATAACCACTTTTAGTATTTTAATTAATCAGGTAACTAAAGCAAGGCTAATCTCTCTCGAGTATTAACGCTCTCAGAAATCCAATGATGCTCTCGCATTCAAATTCAATTCTGCTAATTGTATGTGTGCCTCTAGTAGTATATCTCTCGATCATACCCCTATTCGCATAGAATCAATTCATGATATCGGCCGATTACACAAATCAATATTAAAACATATCAATTAGAATTAACCAATCAAACAAATCACTGTAAAATCATGCCAACATCATAGTGCAAACATGGTTTCTCCTTAAGCCCTAAAACACACTACTCAATATTAATTAAACAAATAAAACAACTAAGACAATCAAAAGACATAGTAAAGCTAACAAGAAAGAGAAGAAAACTATAGATTAAAACCTTTAACTTCCAATGTTGTCACATCCATGGAAGTCATGGCCTCCTCGTAAGTCTATCTCTAACCCTAATTCTAATCTAATAGTCTACCATGATAAAACTAATCCTATCTCTAATAATATATGTCTTTTAATATTTAAAACTAATATATAAATAAAACTCCAAAACCAAGTAGGATTTAGTCTCAAAATTCGCAGCTTTCTGTTCTGTCCAGTTTTCGGGCCTTTACAGTTGGACTTTGCTTCTTGGACCACTTCTGAATTAAAGAGAATTTCAAGGGCTTCGCGTGGGCTGTAAGATCGTCCAATTCTGACACCCGGAACTCAAGATATGGCCCAAACAGTGTAGAAATCGGGTGGAACCCAATAAATACGAATTTTAATAGAAATTAGCTCCAAAATAGCTGATTTATCTTCAAATCCTTCTCAACTTGGAATTCTTTATTCCCTACAATAAAACAATAAAATCTATTAAATAAATATCCAAATCAGTGCAAAATATAATAAAATATGAGAATAAAATCATATAGAATATATACAAAAATATATTCTATCAACTACTCAAAATACACATGGGTATTATTCTTACATTCAAAGGATGAAGCAGCACTCATCATCATTGATCATATTAAGAAGATTGAAAAGGAAGCAAATTTGCCAGTAAGGGCAATCAGATCAGATAATGGAACAGAATTTCGTAATGCTGTTCTTAATGACTTCTGTACTGATAAGGGCATCTCACGTCAGTATTTAGCTCAAAGGACTCCACAACAAAATGGTGTCGGAGAAAGGAAGAACAGAACATTGATTGAAGCAGCAAGGACAATGATTAGTCAATCAAGACTTCCAATCTATTTCTGGGCTGAAGCTGTAACTACTGCTTGTTACACTCAAAATCGTACCCTGATTAACAAGGATTTGGATAAGACTCCTTATGAAGTAATGGCCAACAGAAAACCATCACTGAGTTACTTTCATGTGTTTGGTGCAAAATGCTTTGTGTTAAAAGAAGAGCATCTGGGAAAGTTTGATGCCAAAGCTGAAGAAGGCATCTTTCTGGGTTATTCTTTAGAATCTAAGGCCTACAGGGTTTATCTGATCAATGACGACAAGCTGATTGAAAGCATCAATGTAAGATTTGATGATACCAAGCTCCCAAGTCTCCAAAAGGAAAATGAATCTGATTCTCTAGAGTTTGAGAATTTAGAAGACATCTATATAGGAGAAGATCAACCTGAAGCTGATACAAGGGAACCTAATGCAAATGTAGGAAATGCTGATCCTGAACCATCTGGAGGAAGTATTGGCAACAATACAAATGATCATCATGATCACAGTGGTCAAAGTGGAGGATCATCAAATAGAATAAACATCAGCTCAAGGGGAGCAAGTCAAAGTGGATCTACTAGTCATTACACTCAACACAACTATGATTATGGTGAATCATCAAGATTGAATCTGCCAAGACAAAGGGTATGGAGTAGAGACCATCCTGTTGAACAAATCATTGGTGATCCAGACACTGGAGTGCAGACTAGAAGAGCAACTCAGAATGAATGCAACTTTGTTGGATTCTTGTCTCAGACAGAACCAAAGAAAGTTGAGGAGGCTCTAAGTGATCCAGATTGGGTATCTGCAATGCAGGAAGAACTCAATCAATTTGAAAGGCAGAAAGTTTGGAAGCTGGTGCCAAGACCTAAAGGAAAATCTATAATTGGCACTAGATGGGTTTTTAGAAACAAACTGGATGAAGATGGTATTGTTACGAGGAATAAGGCAAGACTAGTTGCAAAGGGTTATTCGCAAGAAGAAGGAATTGATTATGATGAAACCTATGCTCCAGTTGCTAGGCTTGAAGCAATCAGGATGTTCTTAGCATTTGCTGCACACTCCAACTTCAAAGTATATCAGATGGATGTGAAAAGTGCATTCCTGAATGGTGATCTGGAAGAGGAAGTCTATGTTGAACAACCCCCTGGGTTTGAAGACAAGGAATTTGAAGACTTCGTATACTTTCTCTTCAAAGCACTCTATGGCCTAAAGCAAGCCCCTCGAACCTGGTATGACACTCTTTCCAAGTTCTTACTTGAAAATGGTTTCACTAGAGGTATCATCGATAAAACTCTTTTCCATAAAAAGCATAAGGATGATATAATTCTTGTACAAGTATATGTCGATGACATTATATTTAGTTCTACTAATGATCTTTTGTGCGAGAGATTTGCTAAGCTGATGCAGAGCAAGTATGAGATGAGCATGATGGGAAAATTGTCCTTCTTCCTAGGACTTCAAGTTATTCAGAAGCTTGACGGTATTTTTATCTGCCAATCTAAATACATCAAGGATCTTCTGAAGAAATATGGAATGGAAGAAGCATCTCCTGCCAAAACTCCTATGCCAACTGCTGTCAAACTTGATCAGGACAGATTTGGTAAGTCAGTTGACATCACGAAGTATCGAGGTATGATTGGCTCTCTCTTGTACTTAACTGCTAGTAGACCAGATATCATGTTCACAACTTGTTTATGTGCTAGATTCCAGGCTGATCCTAAAGAGTCTCATCTTATAGCTGTTAAGCGTATTTTTAGGTATCTTAAGGGAACCCCCAATTTAGGGAGTTGGTACCCTAAAGATACAGGTTTTGATCTAATTGACTATACAGATTCCGACTTTGCAGGATGTAAGATTGATAGGAAAAGTACTTCAGGAAGCTGTCAGTTTCTTGGACGAAGGTTGGTGTCATGGTATAGCAAGAAGCAACACTCTATGTCTACGTCTACAGCAGAAGCTGAATACATAGCTGCTGGAAGTTGCTGCGCTGAAATCTTGTGGATGAGGAATCAACTACAAGATTATGGACTCATGTTGGATAAAATTCCGATTATGTGTGATAACACGAGTGCCATTACCATTGCCAACAATCCTGTTCAACACACCAGGACAAAGCATATTGATATCAGGTATCATTTCCTTCGCGAGCATGTCATGAATGGAACAATAGAGTTACACTTTGTACCTACTGATCAACAAATTGCAGACATCTTCACTAAACCACTAGACGAATCCACTTTCTCTAGACTGGTTGGTGAACTTGGGATGTTAAATATGTCTAATTAATTAGACAAGAAATAACTGCAATTTGTTCGTAAGTCACACAAGTTTTAAAATGTACATATTTTCAGGACTTGTGAATTTACAAAGAGCATCCAGTATTTTACATATTAATCTGATAATTAGTTTTAATTATTTGCCATGATCTATATGATTTGCATGATTTTATGTGATTATGTGATTAATTGCTAAGTGGTAGATATTTAGAATTAATTTTCTTGAATTATTTAAGTGCAACATCTTGAAGCTGAGAATCTTGTTATACGGGAGGAGTTAGTGGAGATCAAATCTACAATGGAGCAAAGATTGGCTGCTCTAGAAGCTAAGTTGCTGGCATCTCAACCTTCCAGAGAGGATTACTCAACTGAGGGGGAGAGAGCAGCAGAAAAAGCAAGAGGAAAACGGGTGATCACAGGGGTGTCGGAAGAATTGATTGACTCTGCTCTTAGAGGTCAATTCAGTTACAGTCATGATGAATACATCCCTGAGTTTGTTGATGACAGGGTGATAAGGATGGTTGGTGCTGAGGATGATGATCTAGAAGAAGGATAAATCCCAGACAATGAAGTCTTTGCTGATGAACTTGCATATCATAATGACATCTTCCCTCCTGAAGAGTTTGAAATTGCAAATCCTCAAGATATTGCTGATGTCTCTAGGGATTTTGCTGAGAAAAGGAGAGCAAGGGAGAAGTTAGAAAACCAAAGACGGATTCGAAGGGAAAAGAGACTTGCCAACTTACACAAAGATGGAGATGAATGGGATATTTCTAGAGCTGTGTTTGATTTCCCAGAGGTCACTCAGGAAAATAATGATGACGAAGTAAAAGATATCTTTGACTCCTTTAGGAACAACTACAAGGATCTACATGATTATCATGAGGTGTTAAATGATATCATTTCTACTGTGTCAGTTGCTGTTCTTCCAAGAAGAGGATGGATGGTCAACATATCATTTGAGCTAAAGAAGGAAGGCCATGGACTCAAACATGTGTCAAGTCAATTTCTCAGAGATCTCTCTCTGACTGAGTTGTTTGTGGTAAGAAATAAGGTCATCTCAACAGGGAAGAAGCACAATGAAGTATTCAGAGATATGGTGGAAGAGTGGATCACTGATATTGGACTGGAAATTCATGACAAGCCTTCAGTTATCAAGTATTTCAAGGATGATATGATTCAGAGTATTGTACTCACTGATGAAGCATTGTCAACTTACAATCCTCGTATACTGAAATATCTGGAAGCTCAAGTCAGTGAAAAGTGCTCAAGGACAAGCAAGGGAAGACTAACTGCTGAACTGCTATATGCCTATCGTCTGAACTTTGCTGCTCTTAGAGACTTGGACTTTTCAGCCATCAATCGTCAACCACCATATCCATTACCTCCACTAAACCCTGAAGTACCTGAGAATCCAAATGCTCCTGTTGTCACTTATAATCCAACATCTGTTATATTCAAAAAGAAGAAAGACTCTGAGGCCACTGCTATACCACTTACAGAGATTGGAAAATTCTCCTCCAAAAGAATAATTCGTGCAGTTGCTGTTGTTAAGTGGTCAGTAGTAAAAGAAGACAAGAGTGTGCTCAAAGATTTGATTGATCTTCTGGAGATAAGGAAAGCTGTAGGGACTGTTCACAACACTTCAAGGGTTCGTGCTCATCCATCAAGAATCATCATGAAAATTGAAGGAATGGAGCAGAATATCACTTTCAAGAAGCTGAAGAAGATGGTTCATCTACAAACTTTAGAGAAGATGAAGAAAAATCTGGAGCAACCACCACCTGAGAATACACTAGAGCAAGTGGCACTGAGTACTATAACTGCAAGGATTAAAGAGATAGAAAACAAGCTCACTCAGAAGAAAGAGGAGGAAGCTGCAAAGAGAAGAGCAGAGCTTAAGTTGATTAATGCAAGAGCCAAGAAAGTAAGGAAAGATTAGTTCAGGCTAGAGGAACAATGGCTGCTTGTATTTACTTTTGATTTCTGGAAAATGTAAGATATAATCCAGACTGTACTTAGTATTATTTCCTGTTTAAATTAGTATGCTTTTTCATTGTGTCAGTTGAGTTATCCTCTTAAAGGATTTGCTTGTCGAACTCTAACAAACAAATAGGGGGAGATTGTAAAGCATAATGTAGCGTAAATATAATTACGATAACTCAACACAACAAAAGACAGGAAACAATACGTAAGTATAATACAGGAATCTACAGGTTGGAGATTCGATACGAATAGACAAAGACAATCAAGATATCTGAGACGAGCATCCGTCCACTGAAAGAAGTTCATCAACATGTTCAAGCCTCAGTGAAGAATAAAGCACAATCAGTTTCTGCCATCAAGATTGCCTGAAGATCAAGTATCAAAGACCAAAAGATTCCAGTATATTTATTTTGATTATTTATAATTAAATTTATCGAAGCAACATCTAACCCGAAATGACTGATCAAGGATATTATCAAGCAAAAGAATTCAAGGAATTATTTCAGTTCGAGTCGTTCGTGAACCAGACCAGTGCACAGGACGTCAGGACATTCGAAAGTATTCAATGGATTCGATCAACGAATTAATTGATCAAGTCAATTCAAGCTGCATCAACAAAGGATTAAATTTGAATTTATATATGTATATGAATATATATTATTAATTGATAGTTACTTGAATTCATAATAACTCAATTAATTCATAAATCAATTAATTATATATATATATATATATATACATATGCATATCCATTAAATTTAAATTACATATGGCTGTTTGACTTTTAGTCAAAACATGCGCCTATATTCATAAGGCTTGAACTTAGAGAATTTCCCTAAGTCACAAGAGATACCCAGGAGAGGCGCAACTTGAGTCAAAGCGCCAACTTTGACCAAGGAGTGAAGAATGGCGCAAGTTTGCAAGTCTTATATTTGGCTAAGTCACAGGGCAACACAGTGGGGTTGGAGCGCAACCTTTGACCAAGTCAAAGGTTGCGACTCTGAACTGTGTCCAAGGCGCAACTTCAGAAATCTGTCTAAGGCATCACTGTGGAGCACTGTAGAGCGCAACGTTTGACCTGGTGGGCGCCAACTTTGACTCTCACAGGTGAAACAACTGTTATATACATATATATGTATATGGAGCGCAACTTTCATATATATATATATATATATATATATATATATATGTTAGGTCCTGTAAACTCACTATATAAACTAATATAGTGAACACAATCAAGTACTCAATATGACAATATAAGAGATTGAAAGCAGTAAACTCTTATTCACAAAGCTTAACAGGTTACAAAAACTCTCTCAGTGATTTATATGTTATCACCAAGAGCTGCTAGGGTTCTGTAAAATATACTCAATAACTCAACTCATCTAGAGTAACCCTAATCTGTGTTTATATAGACACAGTTACAAAATCAATCTCTGATTTGATATACTATAAATCAGCTATGAATTCTATCAATCAGAGATTGCTACTGTTTTCTGTTTAGTTTCCATAGTCAGCAAATCACTCCTCCGCTTCTATCCTTCCTTGAAGTATATCCGCTTCTGAGCTCTTTCCACGTGTAAACTCTGACGAGTCTTGACTATGTAAACTCTGATCAGACTTTATTAAACTCTGGTCAGACTTTGTTAAACTCTGATCAGCTCCCAGCTTAAACTCTGATTCCTCCTGTTCTAAGACAAACTTTAAGAACATTAGTAATCATCAATTATATCTAACAATCTCCCCCAACTTGTGCATAAATATGTTATGTGCAAGTTAACAGATAATTGATGATGTCAAAACAAATAAGTCAAATGCAACAGAGTTTAGCTATACAAACAGAAGACTTTTAAAACTTACAGATACTTTACTCCTTAGCTTCATAGACACCATGAGCTGTCTTTAGATATTCTCTGAGGAGTTCTCTTTCAGCTTCTGCAAGTGCTGTGATCATCTGTCTCTTGATCTCTCTTAGTTCTGGATCTGAAACTCCAGTTTGATAAATTGCAGCTCTGAGATCATAGATCTTGTTTCTTCTTATGTCTTTATCCAGCCTGATGTAGTAAGCTTTATCAGACTCTTCATTGAATGTAAGAGCACTGATTCCAGCTACTGTTTCTATTTTTGCTGAATTCTTCTTCATCTCAACTAGCTGACCTTGATCATTAAAGTACTTAGGAATGAAAGGTCCAACATTCTTGTTTCCTGTTATACCCATTTTTCTTTTAATTTGATCCTTGATCAGATTTGAGATGTGCTGCCATGATCTGTTCTTCACTTGAAATATGTACTGAACATATCTCAATTCTTCCCAGTGTTTAGCATAGAGTTCAGCTTCAATTACTCTAAACACTGTTCCATCAGACATAAAGTATATGAGAACATTATCACCTCTGTCATTCTTCACCAGTTGGACTGAATCAAGCTTGTCCATCTTTTCTTGTAATGCTCCAGTCTTTGGTGCACAGAGGGATGAGGGATCATTAGGCATTGATGCAATGCTATGCTCAAATACTTCATACTTTGACCCTAACCCTCCTTTATTTCTTCCTGCTTTTTGATGAGAGATTGGTTGAATTGAACCCTTGTCAAATTGTATCTCAGTCATCAAAGTAGGCTTTACAAATCCTGATAAAGGAGTGATAGTTGGTTTAAATACAGCTTGAGCCTTGTCAGAGGTTGTATCTGTCTTTGCTTCCTCATTAACTTGAGCTGTGTCAGAGGTTAATTTTTCTACTTGTGATTCTGCAATATGAGCTTTGTCAGAGATTGCAGTTTCTGTTTTCTTTCCTTTTACAACTTGATCCTTGTCAGAGGTTGTAGGCTTCTTCTGAATCCAGCCTTTTTCTAGGCGATCATCTACTATGCTTTTGCCTTTGCTTGTATACTCATCTTCAGAGTATACCTTTTTGCTTGGTAAACTCTGATCAGCAACAGTAGTTTCCTTGATCACTATCCCTTTTTCCTTTGGTCTGGCAGTTGATTTTGCAGGTTTCTGAATTAGTCCTGAGTTTATAGCTTCAACATATTCCTTCTTCAGCTCAGCTTCCTCTGCAGCAATCAACTCCAAATCCAATGTAGCTTCTGGATTTTCTTGTTCAAATATCAGCCTAGCATACTCTTCATCAGTCATTGGTTTGTCTGATCCAGCCACTGGTCTTTGCTTTGATCCAGATGTAACATTGTGTGTTGGAGCTGGAACAGACTTTGAGCTTTGCTTGGACTGTTTTGCACTGTCAGAGTTTGAAACTCTTCCACCAGTTGCAGCTTGAAATCTCTTGTTCTTTGTGAAGTCATCCACATCATCATCATCATCATTTTTCTTTCTCTTCAGAGTTTGAGAGGTAGACTTGCATTTGACTTTTGCTACTCTCTCCCCCTTTTTGACATCATCCTCATCAGGAATCAGTATTGAAATTATCAGAGAAAGTGAAGATTGGATGGCTTCAAGCTGCTTAGTCATTTTCTCTTGAGTGGACTCAATATTTGACATTCTCTGCTCCAGAGTTTGATTTGCAGACACCAGCTTCTTTACATCTTCCTTCAGAGGTAGTAAATGCCTTTTCTTGTCCATATTCTGAGTTTCAGACAAGTTAGCTACCTCTGTTCTTAGACCATCTACAGACTTAGATGTTTGAGCATGAGCAGGATGAAATGTCTTCAGATAGAGAACTGTGGCCTTTAGGCTTGACATTACATCAGAGTTTGTAATTTTATTCTCTGCCAAGGAAAGAAATTCTTCAGCTTTTACTGGCTCCAGAGAATGCTGGTGACTCAGCCAGAGTTTATCCCATACTTCATTTGGTGGATCAACTTGAAGATCCCTGGGAATAGGCTCAGTGTTTGTCTGCAGAGTTTGCAGTCTGGCATTGTACTGACTTGTGGATTCCCACTTCTGTTGTTGAAGAGATATGTCCTCATTTTCATCATCTTCATCATCATCATCATCATCAGCAACAGTATCCTGAACAGGATCTGGAACAACTTTTTCATGATCCCCAGATGTTGAATTTTTGGGCTCTTTACCAGCCTTAGCAAGAGACTCCAAAGCTTCCACTACTACCTTGTCAGAGTCTGCTATCACCTCATCTGACTTGTAGTTCTCAGGAGCTGTGTCATGAATAATGGCACCCTCAGGAATTTTTAATGGAGATTGAGGAACTGGAGTAGAGGGTCCATGATCAGATATTGGAGTTTGTGGATCAGAGAATGTTGTCCCAGCTTCAGTTGGAACTGGTTCCTTGCAGACTATTTCCTCATCTACTTCAGATGAAGTAGAAGATGCTGTAGCAGTGGAGAGTGGAACCGCCTGAAGAGGATGCATCATCAGAGCTTGAGAGGGATCAGGAAGTGTATTGGATGGTACTTGCTCCTCCTCAATGGTGAAGTCTGTTATCTCAGTGATTGGTATCTTGGCCTTCTTTGGCTTGTTTGCCCTTGATTTGAATCTGACTTTTCTTGACTGAGGGCTAGCCTGAGGAGGTTCAGAGTTTGTTGCATGAGAGGGTTCCAGATCTTCATAGTCATAAGCAGCAACCAATCTCCTTCTTTTCTGCTTTGGAGGAGAAGCAGCTTCAGTGTTTAAAGTCTTAGAGACTGTATCAGTGTTTACAACTGTATCAGAGTTTAAGGCTTCAGAGTTTGTTGGAGGAACTTGTTCAGCTACAGAGGTTCCAAGCTCTATCACAGGAGAAGGAGCTGCATCAGAGTTTGCAGTCCTCTCATCAGACCTTGTCTTCAGAACTTGTGTAGCAACAGAGGTTCTGGTCTTCTTTACAGTAGAAGGAGCTGCATCAGAGTTTGCAGTCCTTTTGGATTTCCTTGAGGATGGTGATGGTTGGGGCTTTTGTGGTTGATGCTGTGGTTGTTGTTGAGGCTGTTGTTGTTGAACTGGTGGCAAATTCATCCTAGCTCTAACTGGAGCTGGAATGAGGAGAGGCCTTTGAACAGGATGCTTCTCATCTTTTGAGATGAGATCTTTGAATACTCTTTTATGAAGCCTAAAAGGCTTGATCTCATCATCAGCACTAAAATCCACCTCACCAACAGTGGCATTAAACAACATTTGACAAAATCTTGAAAAGTATACGACTTGTCTATTTTCATGCATTCTTTCACCAATATTTCTAAGAACTAATCTACCAAAATCAAAGTTAGTAGAATAGATCAGAGAATACCCAATCTGAAGCATGTCCATTGGTATGGCATCCCAGTTAGTGCTCTTCTTCTGAAAAGCCCTAGTGATACAATCAAAAAAGAAACTCCATTCCCTCCTGAGTCCTGGGCGTTTCAATTGACCCAGTTTCTCTAAAGACTCACTGTAGCCCAGAGCAGTCATCATGCCTCTAAGATTGGCATCCCCGTTCACAGTGTAAGCACCAGTCTCTGGCAAGTTGAATGCCTCACGAACCGTGGCTGGAGTAACAACATACTCCTCCCCTTCATAAGAGAATACAATCGATGGAGAACACAACTTGTAGCTTCATTTTCGGTTGTTTAAAATTAGAATCAACTTGTAGTTTCATTCTTGACTCGTTTGAGCCTGTAAACAACTTGTTGCTTCATTATTGGTTAGATTGAAGTTGGAAACAACTTGTAGCTTCATTCTAGACTCGTTTGAAGTTGAAAACAATTTGTAACTTCATTTTCGGTTGTTTAAAATTAGAATCAACTTGTAGTTTCATTCTTGACTCGTTTGAGCCTGGAAACAACTTGTTGCTTCATTATTGGCTAGATTGAAGTTGGAAACAACTTGTAGCTTCATTCCAAACTCGTTTGAAGTTGAAAACAACTTGTAGCTTCATTTTCTGTTGTTTAAAATTAGAATCAACTTTTAGTTTCATTCTTGACTCGTTTCAGCCTGTAAAGAACTTGTTGCTTCATTATTGGCTAGATTGAAGTTGGATACAACTTGTAGCTTCATTCCAGACTCGTTTGAAGTTGAAAACAATTTGTAGCTTCATTTTCGGTTGTTATAAATTAGAATCAACTTGTAGTTTCATTCTTGACTCGTTTGAACCTGGAAACAACTTGTTGCTTCATTATTGGCTAGATTGAAGTTGGAAACAACTTGTAGCTTCATTCCAAACTCGTTTGAAGTTGAAAACAACTTGTAGGTTCATTTTTGGTTGTTTAAAATTAGAATCAACTTTTAGTTTCATTCTTGACTCGTTTCAGCCTGTAAACAACTTGTTGCTTCTTTTTTGGCTAGATCGAAGTTGGAAACAACTTGTAGCTTCATTCCAGACTCGTTTGAAGTTGAAAACAATTTGTAGTTTCATTCTTGACTCGTTTGAGCCCGGAAACAACTTGTTGCTTCATTATTGGACGGATTGAAGTTGGAAACGACTTGTAGCTTCATTCCAGACTCGTTTGAAGTTGAACACAACTTGTAGCTTCATTTTCGGTTGTTTAAAATTAGAATCAACTTGTAGTTTCATTCTTGACTCGTTTGAGCCTGTAAACAACTTGTTGCTTCATTATTGGTTAGATTGAAGTTGGAAACAACTTGTAGCTTCATTCTAGACTCGTTTGAAGTTGAAAACAATTTGTAACTTCATTTTCGGTTGTTTAAAATTAGAATCAACTTGTAGTTTCATTCTTGACTCGTTTGAGCCTGGAAACAACTTGTTGCTTCATTATTGGCTAGATTGAAGTTGGAAACAACTTGTAGCTTCATTCCAAACTCGTTTGAAGTTGAAAACAACTTGTAGCTTCATTTTCTGTTGTTTAAAATTAGAATCAACTTTTAGTTTCATTCTTGACTCGTTTCAGCCTGTAAAGAACTTGTTGCTTCATTATTGGCTAGATTGAAGTTGGATACAACTTGTAGCTTCATTCCAGACTCGTTTGAAGTTGAAAACAATTTGTAGCTTCATTTTCGGTTGTTATAAATTAGAATCAACTTGTAGTTTCATTCTTGACTCGTTTGAACCTGGAAACAACTTGTTGCTTCATTATTGGCTAGATTGAAGTTGGAAACAACTTGTAGCTTCATTCCAAACTCGTTTGAAGTTGAAAACAACTTGTAGCTTCATTTTTGGTTGTTTAAAATTAGAATCAACTTTTAGTTTCATTCTTGACTCGTTTCAGCCTGTAAACAACTTGTTGCTTCTTTTTTGGCTAGATCGAAGTTGGAAACAACTTGTAGCTTCATTCCAGACTCGTTTGAAGTTGAAAACAATTTGTAGTTTCATTCTTGACTCGTTTGAGCCCGGAAACAACTTGTTGCTTCATTATTGGACGGATTGAAGTTGGAAACGACTTGTAGCTTCATTCCAGACTCGTTTGAAGTTGAACACAACTTGTAGCTTCATTTTCGGTTGTTTAAAATTAGAATCAACTTGTAGTTTCATTCTTGACTCGTTTGAGCCTGTAAACAACTTGTTGCTTCATTATTGGTTAGATTGAAGTTGGAAACAACTTGTAGCTTCATTCTAGACTCGTTTGAAGTTGAAAACAATTTGTAACTTCATTTTCGGTTGTTTAAAATTAGAATCAACTTGTAGTTTCATTCTTGACTCGTTTGAGCCTGGAAACAACTTGTTGCTTCATTATTGGCTAGATTGAAGTTGGAAACAACTTGTAGCTTCATTCCAAACTCGTTTGAAGTTGAAAACAACTTGTAGCTTCATTTTCCGTTGGTTAAAATTAGAATCAACTTTTAGTTTCATTCTTGACTCGTTTCAGCCTGTAAAGAACTTGTTGCTTCATTATTAGCTAGATTGAAGTTGGATACAACTTGTAGCTTCATTCCAGACTCGTTTGAAGTTGAAAACAATTTGTAGCTTCATTTTCGGTTGTTTAAAATTAGAATCAACTTGTAGTTTCATTCTTGACTCGTTTGAACCTGGAAACAACTTGTTGCTTCATTATTGGCTAGATTGAAGTTGGAAACAACTTGTAGCTTCATTCCAAACTCGTTTGAAGTTGAAAACAACTTGTAGCTTCATTTTTGGTTGTTTAAAATTAGAATCAACTTTTAGTTTCATTCTTGACTCGTTTCAGCCTGTAAACAACTTGTTGCTTCATTATTGGCTAGATCGAAGTTGGAAACAACTTGTAGCTTCATTCCAGACTCGTTTGAAGTTGAAAACAATTTGTAGTTTCATTCTTGACTCGTTTGAGCCCGGAAACAACTTGTTGCTTCATTATTGGATGGATTGAAGTTGGAAACGACTTGTAGCTTCATTCCAGACTCGTTTGAAGTTGAACACAACTTGTAGCTTCATTTTCGGTTGTTTAAAATTAGAATCAACTTGTAGTTTCATTCTTGACTCGTTTGAGCCTGTAAACAACTTGTTGCTTCATTATTGGTTAGATTGAAGTTGGAAACAACTTGTAGCTTCATTCTAGACTCGTTTGAAGTTGAAAACAATTTGTAACTTCATTTTCGGTTGTTTAAAATTAGAATCAACTTGTAGTTTCATTCTTGACTCGTTTGAGCCTGGAAACAACTTGTTGCTTCATTATTGGCTAGATTGAAGTTGGAATCAACTTGTAGCTTCATTCCAAACTCGTTTGAAGTTGAAAACAACTTGTAGCTTCATTTTCCGTTGTTTAAAATTAGAATCAACTTTTAGTTTCATTCTTGACTCGTTTCAGCCTGTAAAGAACTTGCTGCTTCATTATTGGCTAGATTGAAGTTGGATACAACTTGTAGCTTCATTCCAGACTCGTTTGAAGTTGAAAACAATTTGTAGCTTCATTTTCGGTTGTTTAAAATTAGAATCAACTTGTAGTTTCATTCTTGACTCGTTTGAGCCTGGAAACAACTTGTTGCTTCATTATTGGCTAGATTGAAGTTGGAAACAACTTGTAGCTTCATTCCAGACTCGTTTGAAGTTGAAAACAACTTGTAGCTTCATTTTCCGTTGTTTAAAATTAGAATCAACTTTTAGTTTCATTCTTGACTCGTTTCAGCCTGTAAAGAACTTGTTGCTTCATTATTGGCTAGATTGAAGTTGGATACAACTTGTAGCTTCATTCCAGACTCGTTTGAAGTTGAAAACAATTTGTAGCTTCATTTTCGGTTGTTTAAAATTAGAATCAACTTGTAGTTTCATTCTTGACTCGTTTGAGCCTGGAAACAACTTGTTGCTTCATTATTGGCTAGATTGAAGTTGGAAACAACTTGTAGCTTCATTCCAAACTCGTTTGAAGTTGAAAACAACTTGTAGCTTCATTTTTGGTTGTTTAAAATTAGAATCAACTTTTAGTTTCATTCTTGACTCGTTTCAGCCTGTAAACAACTTGTTGCTTCATTATTGGCTAGATCGAAGTTGGAAACAACTTGTGGCTTCATTCCAGACTCGTTTGAAGTTGAAAACAACTTGTAGCTTCATTTTCCGTTGTTTAAAATTAGAATCAACTTTTAGTTTCATTCTTGACTCGTTTCAGCCTGTAAAGAACTTGTCGCTTCATTATTGGCTAGATTGAAGTTGGATACAACTTGTAGCTTCATTCCAGACTCGTTTGAAGTTGAAAACAATTTGTAGCTTCATTTTCGGTTGTTTAAAATTAGAATCAACTTGTAGTTTCATTCTTGACTCGTTTGAGCCTGGAAACAACTTGTTGCTTCATTATTGGCTAGATTGAAGTTGGAAACAACTTGTAACTTCATTCCAAACTCGTTTGAAGTTGAAAACAACTTGTAGCTTCATTTTTGGTTGTTTAAAATTAGAATCAACTTTTAGTTTCATTCTTGACTCGTTTCAGCCTGTAAACAACTTGTTGCTTCATTATTGGCTAGATCGAAGTTGGAAACAACTTGTAGCTTCATTCCAGACTCGTTTGAAGTTGAAAACCATTTGTAGTTTCATTCTTGACTCGTTTGAGCCCGGAAACAACTTGTTGCTTCATTATTGGATGGATTGAAGTTGGAAACGACTTGTAGCTTCATTCCAGACTCGTTTGAAGTTGAACACAACTTGTAGCTTCATTTTCGGTTGTTTAAAATTAGAATCAACTTGTAGTTTCATTCTTGACTCGTTTGAGCCTGTAAACAACTTGTTGCTTCATTATCGGTTAGATTGAAGTTGGAAACAACTTGTAGCTTCATTCTAGACTCGTTTGAAGTTGAAAACAATTTGTAACTTCATTTTCGGGTGTTTAAAATTAGAATCAACTTGTAGTTTCATTCTTGACTCGTTTGAGCCTGGAAACAACTTGTTGCTTCATTATTGGCTAGATTGAAGTTGGAATCAACTTGTAGCTTCATTCCAAACTCGTTTGAAGTTGAAAACAACTTGTAGCTTCATTTTCCGTTGTTTAAAATTAGAATCAACTTTTAGTTTCATTCTTGACTCGTTTCAGCCTGTAAAGAACTTGCTGCTTCATTATTGGCTAGATTGAAGTTGGATACAACTTGTAGCTTCATTCCAGACTCGTTTGAAGTTGAAAACAATTTTTAGCTTCATTTTCGGTTGTTTAAAATTAGAATCAACTTGTAGTTTCATTCTTGACTCGTTTGAGCCTGGAAACAACTTGTTGCTTCATTATTGGCTAGATTGAAGTTGGAAACAACTTGTAGCTTCATTCCAAACTCGTTTGAAGTTGAAAACAACTTGTAGCTTCATTTTTGGTTGTTTAAAATTAGAATCAACTTTTAGTTTCATTCTTGACTCGTTTCAGCCTGTAAACAACTTGTTGCTTCATTATTGGCTAGATCGAAGTTGGAAACAGCTTGTAGCTTCATTCCAGACTCGTTTGAAGTTGAAAACAACTTGTAGCTTCATTTTCCGTTGTTTAAAATTAGAATCAACTTTTAGTTTCATTCTTGACTCGTTTCAGCCTGTAAAGAACTTGTTGCTTCATTATTGGCTAGATTGAAGTTGGATACAACTTGTAGCTTCATTCCAGACTCGTTTGAAGTTGAAAACAATTTGTAGCTTCATTTTCGGTTGTTTAAAATTAGAATCAACTTGTAGTTTCATTCTTGACTCGTTTGAGCCTGGAAACAACTTGTTGCTTCATTATTGGCTAGATTGAAGTTGGAAACAACTTGTAACTTCATTCCAAACTCGTTTGAAGTTGAAAACAACTTGTAGCTTCATTTTTGGTTGTTTAAAATTAGAATCAACTTTTAGTTTCATTCTTGACTCGTTTCAGCCTGTAAACAATTTGTTGCTTCATTATTGGCTAGATCGAAGTTGGAAACAACTTGTAGCTTCATTCCAGACTCGTTTGAAGTTGAAAACAATTTGTAGTTTCATTCTTGACTCGTTTGAGCCCGGAAACAACTTGTTGCTTCATTATTGGATGGATTGAAGTTGGAAACGACTTGTAGCTTCATTCCAGACTCGTTTGAAGTTGAACACAACTTGTAGCTTCATTTTCGGTTGTTTAAAATTAGAATCAACTTGTAGTTTCATTCTTGACTCGTTTGAGCCTGTAAACAACTTGTTGCTTCATTATCGGTTAGATTGAAGTTGGAAACAACTTGTAGCTTCATTCTAGACTCGTTTGAAGTTGAAAACAATTTGTAACTTCATTTTCGGGTGTTTAAAATTAGAATCAACTTGTAGTTTCATTCTTGACTCGTTTGAGCCTGGAAACAACTTGTTGCTTCATTATTGGCTAGATTGAAGTTGGAATCAACTTGTAGCTTCATTCCAAACTCGTTTGAAGTTGCAAACAACTTGTAGCTTCATTTTCCGTTGTTTAAAATTAGAATCAACTTTTAGTTTCATTCTTGACTCGTTTCAGCCTGTAAAGAACTTGCTGCTTCATTATTGGCTAGATTGAAGTTGGATACAACTTGTAGCTTCATTCCAGACTCGTTTGAAGTTGAAAACAATTTGTAGCTTCATTTTCGGTTGTTTAAAATTAGAATCAACTTGTAGTTTCATTCTTGACTCGTTTGAGCCTGGAAACAACTTGTTGCTTCATTATTGGCTAGATTGAAGTTGGAAACAACTTGTAGCTTCATTCCAAACTCGTTTGAAGTTGAAAACAACTTGTAGCTTCATTTTTGGTTGTTTAAAATTAGAATCAACTTTTAGTTTCATTCTTGACTCGTTTCAGCCTGTAAACAACTTGTTGCTTCATTATTGGCTAGATCGAAGTTGGAAACAACTTGTAGCTTCATTCCAGACTCGTTTGAAGTTGAAAACAATTTGTAGTTTCATTCTTGACTCGTTTGAGCCCGGAAACAACTTGTTGCTTCATTATTGGATGGATTGAAGTTGGAAACGACTTGTAGCTTCATTCCAGACTCGTTTGAAGTTGAACACAACTTGTAGCTTCATTTTCGGTTGTTTAAAATTAGAATCAACTTGTAGTTTGATTCTTGACTCGTTTGAGCCTGTAAACAACTTGTTACTTCATTATTGGTTAAATTGATGTTGGAAAAAACTTGTAGCTTCATTCTAGACTCGTTTGAAGTTGAAAACAATTTGTAACTTCATTTTCGGTTGTTTAAAATTAGAATCAACTTGTAATTTATTTCTTGACTCGTTTGAGCCTTGAAACAACTTGTTGCTTCATTATTGGCTAGATTGAAGTTGGAAACAACTTGTAGCTTCATTCCAAACTCGTTTGAAGTTGAAAACAACTTGTAGCTTCATTTTCCGTTGTTTAAAATTAGAATCAACTTTTAGTTTCATTCTTGACTCGTTTCAGCCTGTAAAGAACTTGTTGCTTCATTATTGGCTAGATTGAAGTTGGATACAACTTGTAGCTTCATTCCAGACTCGTTTGAAGTTGAAAACAATTTGTAGCTTCATTTTCGGTTGTATAAAATTAGAATCAACTTGTAGTTTCATTCTTGACTCGTTTGAGCCTGGAAACAACTTGTTGCTTCATTATTGGCTAGATTGAAGTTGGAAACAACTTGTAGCTTCATTCCAAACTCGTTTGAAGTTGAAAACAACTTGTAGCTTCATTTTTGGTTGTTTAAAATTAGAATCAACTTTTAGTTTCATTCTTGACTCGTTTCAGCCTGTAAACAACTTGTTGCTTCATTATTGGCTAGATCGAAGTTGGAAACAACTTGTAGCTTCATTCCAGACTCGTTTGAAGTTGAAAACAATTTGTAGTTTCATTCTTGACTCGTTTGAGCCCGGAAACAACTTGTTGCTTCATTATTGGATGGATTGAAGTTGGAAACGACTTGTAGCTTCATTCCAGACTCGTTTGAAGTTGAACACAACTTGTAGCTTCATTTTCGGTTGTTTAAAATTGGAATCAACTTGTAGTTTCATTCTTGACTCGTTTGAGCCTGTAAACAACTTGTTACTTCATTATTGGTTTGATTGAAGTTGGAAACAACTTGTAGCTTCATTCTAGACTCGTTTGAAGTTGAAAACAATTTGTAACTTCATTTTCGGTTGTTTAAAATTAGAATCAACTTGTAGTTTCATTCTTGACTCGTTTGAGCCTGGAAACAACTTGTTGCTTCATTATTGGCTAGATTGAAGTTGGAAACAACTTGTAGCTTCATTCCAAACTCGTTTGAAGTTGAAAACAACTTGTAGCTTCATTTTCGGTTGTTTAAAATTAGAATCAACTTTTAGTTTCATTCTTGCCTCGTTTCAGCCTGTAAACAACTTGTTGCTTCATTTTTGGCTAGATTGAAGTTGGATACAACTTGTAGCTTCATTCCAGACTCGTTTGAAGTTGAAAACAATTTGTAGCTTCATTTTCGGTTGTTTAAAATTAGAATCAACTTGTAGTTTCATTCTTGACTCGTTTGAGCCCGGAAACAACTTGTTGCTTCATTATTGGCTGGATTGAAGTTGGAAACAACATGTAGCTTCATTCCAAACTCGTTTGAAGTTGAAAACAACTTGGAGCTTCATTTTCCGTTGTTTAAAATTAGAATCAACTTTTAGTTTCATTCTTGACTCGTTTCAGCCTGTAAAGAACTTGTTGCTTCATTATTGGCTAGATTGAAGTTGGATACAACTTGTAGCTTCATTCCAGACTCGTTTGAAGTTGAAAACAATTTGTAGCTTCATTTTCGGTTGTTTAAAATTAGAATCAACTTGTAGTTTCATTCTTGACTCGTTTGAGCCTGGAAACAACTTGTTGCTTCATTATTGGCTAGATTGAAGTTGGAAACAACTTGTAGCTTCATTCCAAACTCGTTTGAAGTTGAAAACAACTTGTAGCTTCATTTTTGGTTGTTTAAAATTAGAATCAACTTTTAGTTTCATTCTTGACTCGTTTCAGCCTGTAAACAACTTGTTGCTTCATTATTGACTAGATCGAAGTTGGAAACAACTTGTAGCTTCATTCCAGACTCGTTTGAGCCCAGAAACAACTTGTTGTTTCATTATTGGATGGATTGAAGTTGGAAACGACTTGTAGCTTCATTCCAGACTCGTTTGAAGTTGAACACAACTTGTAGCTTCATTTTCGGTTGTTTAAAATTAGAATCAACTTGTAGTTTCATTCTTGACTCGTTTGAGCCTGTAAACAACTTGTTGCTTCATTATTGGTTAGATTGAAGTTGGAAACAACTTGTAACTTCATTCTAGACTCGTTTGAAGTTGAAAACAATTTGTAACTTCATTTTCGGTTGTTTAAAATTAGAATCAACTTGTAGTTTCATTCTTGACTCGTTTGAGCCTGGAAACAACTTGTTGCTTCATTATTGGCTAGATTGAAGTTGGAAACAACTTGTAGCTTCATTCCAAACTCGTTTGAAGTTGAAAACAACTTGTAGCTTCATTTTCGGTTGTTTAAAATTAGAATCAACTTTTAGTTTCATTCTTGCCTCGTTTCAGCCTGTAAACAACTTGTTGCTTCATTTTTGGCTAGATTGAAGTTGGATACAACTTGTAGCTTCAATCCAGACTCGTTTGAAGTTGAAAACAATTTGTAGCTTCATTTTCGGTTGTTTAAAATTAGAATCAACTTGTAGTTTCATTCTTGACTCGTTTGAGCCCGGAAACAACTTGTTGCTTCATTATTGGCTGGATTGAAGTTGGAAACAACTTGTAGCTTCATTCCAGACTCGTTTGAAGTTGAAAACAATTTGTAGTTTCATTCTTGACTCGTTTGAGCCCGGAAACAACTTGTTGCTTCATTATTGGATGGATTGAAGTTGGAAACGACTTGTAACTTCATTCCAGACTCGTTTGAAGTTGAACACAACTTGTAGCTTCATTTTTGGTTGTTTAAAATTAGAATCAACTTGTAGTTTCATTCTTGACTCGTTTGAGCCTGTAAACAACTTGTTGCTTCATTATTGGTTAGATTGAAGCTGGAAACAACTTGTAGCTTCATTCTAGACTCGTTTGAAGTTGAAAACAATTTGTAACTTCATTTTCGGTTGTTTAAAATTAGAATCAACTTGTAGTTTCATTCTTGACTCGTTGAGCCTGGAAACAACTTGTTGCTTCATTATTGGCTAGATTGAAGTTGGAATCAACTTGTAGCTTCATTCCAAACTCGTTTGAAGTTGAAAACAACTTGTAGCTTCATTTTCCGTTGTTTAAAATTAGAATCAACTTTTAGTTTCATTCTTGACTCGTTTCAGCCTGTAAAGAACTTGTTGCTTCATTATTGGCTAGATTGAAGTTGGATACAACTTGTAGCTTCATTCCAGACTCGTTTGAAGTTGAAAACAATTTGTAGCTTCATTTTCGGTTGTTTAAAATTAGAATCAACTTGTAGTTTCATTCTTGACTCGTTTGAGCCTGGAAACAACTTGTTGCTTCATTATTGGCTAGATTGAAGTTGGAAACAACTTGTAGCTTCATTCCAAACTCGTTTGAAGTTGAAAACAACTTGTAGCTTCATTTTTGGTTGTTTAAAATTAGAATCAACTTTTAGTTTCATTCTTGACTCGTTTCAGCCTGTAAACAACTTGTTGCTTCATTATTGGCTAGATCGAAGTTGGAAACAACTTGTAGCTTCATTCCAGACTCGTTTGAAGTTGAAAACAATTTGTAGTTTCATTCTTGACTCGTTTGAGCCCGGAAACAACTTGTTGCTTCATTATTGGATGGATTGAAGTTGGAAACGACTTGTAGCTTCATTCCAGACTCGTTTGAAGTTGAACACAACTTGTAGCTTCATTTTCGGTTGTTTAAAATTAGAATCAACTTGTAGTTTCATTCTTGACTCGTTTGAGCCTGTAAACAACTTGTTGCTTCATTATTGGTTAAATTGAAGTTGGAAACAACTTGTAGCTTCATTCTAGACTCGTTTGAAGTTGAAAACAATTTGTAACTTCATTTTCGGTTGTTTAAAATTAGAATCAACTTGTAGTTTCATTCTTGACTCGTTTGAGCCTGGAAACAACTTGTTGCTTCATTATTGGCTAGATCGAAGTTGGAAACAACTTGTAACTTCATTCCAAACTCGTTTGAAGTTGAAAACAACTTGTAGCTTCATTTTCCGTTGTTTAAAATTAGAATCAACTTTTAGTTTCATTCTTGACTCGTTTCAGCCTGTAAAGAACTTGTTGCTTCATTATTGGCTAGATTGAAGTTGGATACAACTTGTAGCTTCATTCCAGACTCGTTTGAAGTTGAAAACAATTTGTAGCTTCATTTTCGGTTGTTTAAAATTAGAATCAACTTGTAGTTTCATTCTTGACTCGTTTGAGTCTGGAAACAACTTGTTGCTTCATTATTGGCTAGATTGAAGTTGGAAACAACTTGTAGCTTCATTCCAAACTCGTTTGAAGTTGAAAACAACTTGTAGCTTCATTTTTGGTTGTTTAAAATTAGAATCAACTTTTAGTTTCATTCTTGACTCGTTTCAGCCTGTAA
Organism: Daucus carota subsp. sativus; assembly: GCF_001625215.2. NCBI lineage: Eukaryota > Viridiplantae > Streptophyta > Magnoliopsida > Apiales > Apiaceae > Daucus > Daucus carota. The sequence continues at coordinate 20,888,155 of NC_030387.2, read as the reverse complement.
ACAACTTGTTGCTTCATTATTAGCTAGATCGAAGTTGGAAACAACTTGTAGCTTCATTCCAGACTCGTTTGAAGTTGAAAACAATTTGTAGTTTCATTCTTGACTCGTTTGAGCCCGGAAACAACTTGTTGCTTCATTATTGGATGGATTGAAGTTGGAAACGACTTGTAGCTTCATTCCAGACTCGTTTGAAGTTGAACACAACTTGTAGCTTCATTTTCGGTTGTTTAAAATTGGAATCAACTTGTAGTTTCATTCTTGACTCGTTTGAGCCTGTAAACAACTTGTTGCTTCATTATTGGTTAGATTGAAGTTGGAAACAACTTGTAGCTTCATTCTAGACTCGTTTGAAGTTGAAAACAATTTGTAACTTCATTTTCGGTTGTTTAAAATTAGAATCAACTTGTAGTTTCATTCTTGACTCGTTTGAGCCTACAAACAACTTGTTGCTTCATTATTGGCTAGATTGAAGTTGGAAACAACTTGTAGTTTCATTCTTGACTCGTTTGAGCCTGGAAACAACTTGTTGCTTCATTATTGGATGGATTGAAGTTGGAAACGACTTGTAGCTTCATTCCAGACTCGTTTGAAGTTGAACACAACTTGTAGCTTCATTTTCCGTTGTTTAAAATTAGAATCAACTTGTAGTTTCATTCTTGACTCGTTTGAGCCTGGAAACAACTTGTTGCTTCATTATTGGCTAGATTGAAGTTGGAAACAACTTGTAGCTTCATTCCAAACTCGTTTGAAGTTGAAAACAACTTGTAGCTTCATTTTTGGTTGTTTAAAATTAGAATCAACTTTTAGTTTCATTCTTGACTCGTTTCAGCCTGTAAACAACTTGTTGCTTCATTATTGGCTAGATTGAAGTTGGATACAACTTGTAGCTTCATTCCAGACTCGTTTGAAGTTGAAAACAATTTGTAGCTTCATTTTCGGTTGTTTAAAATTAGAATCAACTTGTAGTTTCATTCTTGACTCGTTTGAGTCTGGAAACAACTTGTTGCTTCATTATTGGCTAGATTGAAGTTGGAAACAACTTGTAGCTTCATTCCAAACTCGTTTGAAGTTGAAAACAACTTGTAGCTTCATTTTTGGTTGTTTAAAATTAGAATCAACTTTTAGTTTCATTCTTGACTCGTTTCAGCCTGTAAACAACTTGTTGCTTCATTATTAGCTAGATCGAAGTTGGAAACAACTTGTAGCTTCATTCCAGACTCGTTTGAAGTTGAAAACAATTTGTAGTTTCATTCTTGACTCGTTTGAGCCCGGAAACAACTTGTTGCTTCATTATTGGATGGATTGAAGTTGGAAACGACTTGTAGCTTCATTCCAGACTCGTTTGAAGTTGAACACAACTTGTAGCTTCATTTTCGGTTGTTTAAAATTGGAATCAACTTGTAGTTTCATTCTTGACTCGTTTGAGCCTGTAAACAACTTGTTGCTTCATTATTGGTTAGATTGAAGTTGGAAACAACTTGTAGCTTCATTCTAGACTCGTTTGAAGTTGAAAACAATTTGTAACTTCATTTTCGGTTGTTTAAAATTAGAATCAACTTGTAGTTTCATTCTTGACTCGTTTGAGCCTACAAACAACTTGTTGCTTCATTATTGGCTAGATTGAAGTTGGAAACAACTTGTAGTTTCATTCTTGACTCGTTTGAGCCTGGAAACAACTTGTTGCTTCATTATTGGATGGATTGAAGTTGGAAACGACTTGTAGCTTCATTCCAGACTCGTTTGAAGTTGAACACAACTTGTAGCTTCATTTTCCGTTGTTTAAAATTAGAATCAACTTGTAGTTTCATTCTTGACTCGTTTGAGCCTGGAAACAACTTGTTGCTTCATTATTGGCTAGATTGAAGTTGGAAACAACTTGTAGCTTCATTCCAAACTCGTTTGAAGTTGAAAACAACTTGTAGCTTCATTTTTGGTTGTTTAAAATTAGAATCAACTTTTAGTTTCATTCTTGACTCGTTTCAGCCTGTAAACAACTTGTTGCTTCATTATTGGCTAGATCGAAGTTGGAAACAACTTGTAGCTTCATTCCAGACTCGTTTGAAGTTGAAAACAATTTGTAGTTTCATTCTTGACTCGTTTGAGCCCGGAAACAACTTGTTGCTTCATTATTGGATGGATTGAAGTTGGAAACGACTTGTAGCTTCATTCCAGACTCGTTTGAAGTTGAACACAACTTGTAGCTTCATTTTCGGTTGTTTCAAATTGGAATCAACTTGTAGTTTCATTCTTGACTCGTTTGAGCCTGTAAACAACTTGTTGCTTCATTATTGGTTAGATTGAAGTTGGAAACAACTTGTAGCTTCATTCTAGACTCGTTTGAAGTTGAAAACAATTTGTAACTTCATTTTCGGTTGTTTAAAATTAGAATCAACTTGTAGTTTCATTCTTGACTCGTTTGAGCCTAGAAACAACTTGTTGCTTCATTATTGGCTAGATTGAAGTTGGAAACAACTTGTAGCTTCATTCCAAACTCGTTTGAAGTTGAAAACAACTTGTAGCTTCATTTTCGGTTGTTTAAAATTAGAATCGACTTTTAGTTCCATTCTTGCCTCGTTTCAGCCTGTAAACAACTTGTTGCTTCATTTTTGGCTAGATTGAAGTTGGATACAACTTGTAGCTTCATTCCAGACTCGTTTGAAGTTGAAAACAATTTGTAGCTTCATTTTCGGTTGTTTAAAATTAGAATCAACTTGTAGTTTCATTCTTGACTCGTTTGAGCCCGGAAACAACTTGTTGCTTCATTATTGGCCGGATTTAAGTTGGAAACAACATGTAGCTTCATTCCAAACTCGTTTGAAGTTGAAAACAACTTGTAGCTTCATTTTCCGTTGTTTAAAATTAGAATCAACTTTTAGCTTCATTCTTGACTCGTTTCAGCCTGTAAAGAACTTGTTGCTTCATTATTGGCTAGATTGAAGTTGGATACAACTTGTAGCTTCATTCCAAACTCGTTTGAAGTTGAAAACAATTTGTAGCTTTATTTTCGGTTGTTTAAAATTAGAATCAACTTGTAGTTTCATTCTTGACTCGTTTGAGCCTGGAAACAACTTGTTGCTTCATTATTGGCTAGATTGAAGTTGGAAACAACTTGTAGCTTCATTCCAAACTCGTTTGAAGTTGAAAACAACTTGTAGCTTCATTTTTGGTTGTTTAAAATTAGAATCAACTTTTAGTTTCATTCTTGACTCGTTTCAGCCTGTAAACAACTTGTTGCTTCATTATTGGCTAGATCGAAGTTGGAAACAACTTGTAGCTTCATTCCAGACTCGTTTGAGCTCGGAAACAACTTGTTGTTTCATTATTGGATGGATTGAAGTTGGAAACGACTTGTAGCTTCATTCCAGACTCGTTTGAAGTTGAACACAACTTGTAGCTTCATTTTCGGTTGTTTAAAATTAGAATCAACTTGTAGTTTCATTCTTGACTCGTTTGAGCCTGTAAACAACTTGTTGCTTCATTATTGGTTAGATTGAAGCTGGAAACAACTTGTAGCTTCATTCTAGACTCGTTTGAAGTTGAAAACAATTTGTAACTTCGTTTTCGGTTGTTTAAAATTAGAATCAACTTGTAGTTTCATTCTTGACTCGTTTGAGCCTGGAAACAACTTGTTGCTTCATTATTGGATAGATTGAAGTTGGAAACAACTTGTAGCTTCATTCCAAACTCGTTTGAAGTTGAAAACAACTTGTAGCTTCATTTTCGGTTGTTTAAAATTAGAATCAACTTTTAGTTTCATTCTTGCCTCGTTTCAGCCTGTAAACAACTTGTTGCTTCATTTTTGGCTAGATTGAAGTTGGATACAACTTGTAGCTTCAATCCAGACTCGTTTGAAGTTGAAAACAATTTGTAGCTTCATTTTCGGTTGTTTAAAATTAGAATCAACTTGTAGTTTCATTCTTGACTCGTTTGAGCCCGGAAACAACTTGTTGCTTCATTATTGGCTGGATTGAAGTTGGAAACAACTTGTAGCTTCATTCCAGACTCGTTTGAAGTTGAAAACAATTTGTAGTTTCATTCTTGACTCGTTTGAGCCCGGAAACAACTTGTTGCTTCATTATTGGATGGATTGAAGTTGGAAACGACTTGTAGCTTCATTCCAGACTCGTTTGAAGGTGAACACACTTGTAGCTTCATTTTCGGTTGTTTAAAATTAGAATCAACTTGTAGTTTCATTCTTGACTCGTTTGAGCCTGTAAACAACTTGTTGCTTCATTATTGGTTAGATTGAAGCTGGAAACAACTTGTAGCTTCATTCTAGACTCGTTTGAAGTTGAAAACAATTTGTAACTTCATTTTCGGTTGTTTAAAATTAGAATAAACTTGTAGTTTCATTCTTGACTCGTTTGAGCCTGGAAACAACTTGTTGCTTCATTATTGGCTAGATTGAAGTTGGAATCAACTTGTAGCTTCATTCCAAACTCGTTTGAAGTTGAAAACAACTTGTAGCTTCATTTTCCGTTGTTTAAAATTAGAATCAACTTTTAGTTTCATTCTTGACTCGTTTGAGCCTGGAAACAACTTGTTGCTTCATTATTGGCTAGATTGAAGTTGGAAACAACTTGTAGCTTCATTCCAGACTCGTTTGAGCTCGGAAACAACTTGTTGTTTCATTATTGGTTGTTTAAAATTAGAATCAACTTTTAGTTTCATTCTTGACTCGTTTCAGCCTGTAAAACAACTTGTTGCTTCATTATTGGCTAGATCGAAGTTGGAAACACTTGTAGCTTCATTCCAGACTCGTTTGAAGTTGAAAACAATTTGTAGTTTCATTCTTGACTCGTTTGAGCCCGGAAACAACTTGTTGCTTCATTATTGGATGGATTGAAGTTGGAAACGACTTATAGCTTCATTCCAGACTCGTTTGAAGTTGAACACAACTTGTAGCTTCATTTTCGGTTGTTTAAAATTGGAATCAACTTGTAGTTTCATTCTTGACTCGTTTGAGCCTGTAAACAACTTGTTGCTTCATTATTGGTTAGATTGAAGTTGGAAACAACTTGTAGCTTCATTCTAGACTCGTTTGAAGTTGAAAACAATTTGTAACTTCATTTTCGGTTGTTTAAAATTAGAATCACTTGTAGTTTCATTCTTGACTCGTTTGAGCCTAGAAACAACTTGTTGCTTCATTATTGGCTAGATTGAAGTTGGAAACAACTTGTAGCTTCATTCCAAACTCGTTTGAAGTTGAAAACAACTTGTAGCTTCATTTTCGGTTGTTTAAAATTAGAATCAACTTTTAGTTTCATTCTTGCCTCGTTTCAGCCTGTAAACAACTTGTTGCTTCATTTTTGGCTAGATTGAAGTGGGATACAACTTGTAGCTTCATTCCAGACTCGTTTGAAGTTGAAAACAATTTGTAGCTTCATTTTCGGTTGTTTAAAATTAGAATCAACTTGTAGTTTCATTCTTGACTCGTTTGAGCCCGGAAACAACTTGTTGCTTCATTATTGGCTGGATTTAAGTTGGAAACAACATGTAGCTTCATTCCAAACTCGTTTGAAGTTGAAAACAACTTGTAGCTTCATTTTCCGTTGTTTAAAATTAGAATCAACTTTTAGCTTCATTCTTGACTCGTTTCAGCATGTAAAGAACTTGTTGCTTCATTATTGGCTAGATTGAAGTTGGATACAACTTGTAGCTTCATTCCAAACTCGTTTGAAGTTGAAAACAATTTGTAGCTTTGTTTTCGGTTGTTTAAAATTAGAATCAACTTGTAGTTTCATTCTTGACTCGTTTGAGCCTGGAAACAACTTGTTGCTTCATTATTGGCTAGATTGAAGTTGGAAACAACTTGTAGCTTCATTCCAAACTCGTTTGAAGTTGAAAACAACTTGTAGCTTCATTTTTGGTTGTTTAAAATTAGAATCAACTTTTAGTTTCATTCTTGACTCGTTTCAGCCTGTAGACAACTTGTTGCTTCATTATTGGCTAGATCGAAGTTGGAAACAACTTGTAGCTTCATTCCAGACTAGTTTGAGCTCGGAAACAACTTGTTGTTTCATTATTGGATGGATTGAAGTTGGAAACGACTTGTAGCTTCATTCCAGACTCGTTTGAAGTTGAACACAACTTGTAGCTTCATTTTCGGTTGTTTAAAATTAGAATCAACTTTTAGTTTCATTCTTGCCTCATTTCAGCCTGTAAACAACTTGTTGCTTCATTTTTGGCTAGATTGAAGTTGGATACAACTTGTAGCTTCAATCCAGACTCGTTTGAAGTTGAAAACAATTTGTAGCTTCATTTTCGGTTGTTTAAAATTAGAATCAACTTGTAGTTTCATTCTTGACTCGTTTGAGCCCGGAAACAACTTGTTGCTTCATTATTGGCTGGATTGAAGTTGGAAACAACTTGTAGCTTCATTCCAGACTCGTTTGAAGTTGAAAACAATTTGTAGTTTCATTCTTGACTCGTTTGAGCCCGGAAACAACTTGTTGCTTCATTATTGGATGGATTGAGGTTGGAAACGACTTGTAACTTCATTCCAGACTCGTTTGAAGTTGAACACAACTTGTAGCTTCATTTTCGGTTGTTTAAAATTAGAATCAACTTGTAGTTTCATTCTTGACTCGTTTGAGCCTGTAAACAACTTGTTGCTTCATTATTGGTTAGATTGAAGCTGGAAACAACTTGTAGCTTCATTCTAGACTCGTTTGAAGTTGAAAACAATTTGTAACTTCATTTTCGGTTGTTTAAAATTAGAATCAACTTGTAGTTTCATTCTTGACTCGTTTGAGCCTGGAAACAACTTGTTGCTTCATTATTGGCTAGATTGAAGTTGGAATCAACTTGTAGCTTCATTCCAAACTCGTTTGAAGTTGAAAACAACTTGTAGCTTCATTTTCCGTTGTTTAAAATTAGAATCAACTTTTAGTTTCATTCTTGACTCGTTTCAGCCTGTAAAGAACTTGCTGCTTCATTATTGGCTAGATTGAAGTTGGATACAACTTGTAGCTTCATTCCAGACTCGTTTGAAGTTGAAAACAGTTTGTAGCTTCATTTTCGGTTGTTTAAAATTAGAATCAACTTGTAGTTTCATTCTTGACTCGTTTGAGCCTGGAAACAACTTGTTGCTTCATTATTGGCTAGATTGAAGTTGGAAACAACTTGTAGCTTCATTCCAAACTCGTTTGAAGTTGAAAACAACTTGTAGCTTCATTTTTGGTTGTTTAAAATTAGAATCAACTTTTAGTTTCATTCTTGACTCGTTTCAGCCTGTAAACAACTTGTTGCTTCATTATTGGCTAGATCGAAGTTGGAAACAACTTGTAGCTTCATTCCAGACTCGTTTGAAGTTGAAAACAATTTGTAGTTTCATTCTTGACTCGTTTGAGCCCGGAAACAACTTGTTGCTTCATTATTGGATGGATCGAAGTTGGAAACGACTTGTAGCTTCATTCCACACTCGTTTGAAGTTGAAAACAACTTGTAGCTTCATTTTCCGTTGTTTAAAATTAGAATCAACTTTTAGTTTCATTCTTGACTCGTCTCAGCCTGTAAAGAACTTGTTGCTTCATTATTGGCTAGATTGAAGTTGGATACAACTTGTAGCATCATTCCAGACTCGTTTGAAGTTGAAAACAATTTGTAGCTTCATTTTCGGTTGTTTAAAATTAGAATCAACTTGTAGTTTCATTCTTGACTCGTTTGAGCCTGGAAACAACTTGTTGCTTCATTATTGGATAGATTGAAGTTGGAAACAACTTGTAGCTTCATTCCAAACTCGTTTGAAGTTGAAAACAACTTGTAGCTTCATTTTCGGTTGTTTAAAATTAGAATCAACTTTTAGTTTCATTCTTGCCTCGTTTCAGCCTGTAAACAACTTGTTGCTTCATTTTTGGCTAGATTGAAGTTGGATACAACTTGTAGCTTCAATCCAGACTCGTTTGAAGTTGAAAACAATTTGTAGCTTCATTTTCGGTTGTTTAAAATTAGAATCAACTTGTAGTTTCATTCTTGACTCGTTTGAGCCCGGAAACAACTTGTTGCTTCATTATTGGCTGGATTGAAGTTGGAAACAACTTGTAGCTTCATTCCAGACTCGTTTGAAGTTGAAAACAATTTGTAGTTTCATTCTTGACTCGTTTGAGCCCGGAAACAACTTGTTGCTTCATTATTGGATGGATTGAAGTTGGAAACGACTTGTAGCTTCATTCCAGACTCGTTTGAAGGTGAACACAACTTGTAGCTTCATTTTCGGTTGTTTAAAATTAGAATCAACTTGTAGTTTCATTCTTGACTCGTTTGAGCCTGTAAACAACTTGTTGCTTCATTATTGGTTAGATTGAAGCTGGAAACAACTTGTAGCTTCATTCTAGACTCGTTTGAAGTTGAAAACAATTCGTAACTTCATTTTCGGTTGTTTAAAATTAGAATAAACTTGTAGTTTCATTCTTGACTCGTTTGAGCCTGGAAACAACTTGTTGCTTTATTATTGGCTAGATTGAAGTTGGAATCAACTTGTAGCTTCATTCCAAACTCGTTTGAAGTTGAAAACAACTTGTAGCTTCATTTTCCGTTGTTTAAAATTAGAATCAACTTTTAGTTTCATTCTTGACTCGTTTGAGCCTGGAAACAACTTGTTGCTTCATTATTGGCTAGATTGAAGTTGGAAACAACTTGTAGCTTCATTCCAAACTCGATTGAAGTTGAAAACAACTTGTAGCTTCATTTTTGGTTGTTTAAAATTAGAATCAACTTTTAGTTTCATTCTTGACTCGTTTCAGCCTGTAAAACAACTTGTTGCTTCATTATTGGCTAGATCGAAGTTGGAAACCACTTGTAGCTTCATTCCAGACTCGTTTGAAGTTGAAAACAATTTGTAGTTTCATTCTTGACTCGTTTGAGCCCGGAAACAACTTGTTGCTTCATTATTGGATGGATTGAAGTTGGAAACGACTTATAGCTTCATTCCAGACTCGTTTGAAGTTGAACACAACTTGTAGCTTCATTTTCGGTTGTTTAAAATTGGAATCAACTTGTAGTTTCATTCTTGACTCGTTTGAGCCTGTAAACAACTTGTTGCTTCATTATTGGTTAGATTGAAGTTGGAAACAACTTGTAGCTTCATTCTAGACTCGTTTGAAGTTGAAAACAATTTGTAACTTCATTTTCGGTTGTTTAAAATTAGAATCAACTTGTAGTTTCATTCTTGACTCGTTTGAGCCTAGAAACAACTTGTTGCTTCATTATTGGCTAGATTGAAGTTGGAAACAACTTGTAGCTTCATTCCAAACTCGTTTGAAGTTGAAAACAACTTGTAGCTTCATTTTCGGTTGTTTAAAATTAGAATCAACTTTTAGTTTCATTCTTGCCTCGTTTCAGCCTGTAAACAACTTGTTGCTTCATTTTTGGCTAGATTGAAGTGGGATACAACTTGTAGCTTCATTCCAGACTCGTTTGAAGTTGAAAACAATTTGTAGCTTCATTTTCGGTTGTTTAAAATTAGAATCAACTTGTAGTTTCATTCTTGACTCGTTTGAGCCCGGAAACAACTTGTTGCTTCATTATTGGCTGGATTTAAGTTGGAAACAACATGTAGCTTCATTCCAAACTCGTTTGAAGTTGAAAACAACTTGTAGCTTCATTTTCGTTGTTTAAAATTAGAATCAACTTTTAGCTTCATTCTTGACTCGTTTCAGCATGTAAGAACTTGTTGCTTCATTATTGGCTAGATTGAAGTTGGATACAACTTGTAGCTTCATTCCAAACTCGTTGAAGTTGAAAACAATTGTAGCTTCATTTTCGGTTGTTTAAATTAGAATCACTTGTAGTTTCATTCTTGACTCGTTTGAGCCTGGAAACAACTTGTGCTCATTATTGGCTAGATTGAAGTTGGAAACAACTTGTAGCTTCATTCCAAACTCGTTTTGAAGTTGAAAACAACTTGTAGCTTCATTTTCGGTTGTTTAAAATTAGAATCAACTTTTAGTTTCATTCTTGACTCGTTTGAGCCTGGAAACAATTGTTGCTTCATTATTGGCTAGATTGAAGTTGGAAAAAACTGTAGCTTCATTCCAGACTCGTTGAAGTTGACAACAACTTGTAGCTCATTTTCGTTGTTTAATAATTAGAATCAACTTGGTAGTTTCATTCTTGACTCGTTTTGAGCCCTGGAAACAACCTTGTTGCTTCATTATTGGCTAGATTGAAGTTGGAAACAAATGTAGCTTCATTCCAGACTCGTTTGAAGTTGAAAACACTTGTAGCTTCATTTTCGGTTGTTAAATTAGAATCAACTTGTAGTTTCATTCTTGACTCGTTCGAGCCCTGAAAACAACTTGTGTTCATTATTGGCTAGATTGAAATTGGATAAACACTTGTTTGTAGCTTCATTCAGACTCGTTTGAAGTTGAAAACAATTTGTAGATTCATTTTTTCAGGTGTTTCAAATTAGAATAAACTTGTAGTTTCATTCTTGACTCGTTTGAGCCGGAAATAAAAACTTGTTTGTTCGTTATGGCTAGATGAAGTTGGAAACACACATCTAGCTAATCCAGACTCGTTTGAAGGTATGAAACAACTTGTAGCTTCATTTTCAGTGTTTAAATATAGAATCAACTTGTAGTTTCATTCTTGACTCGTTTAAGCCTTGGAAACAACTGTTGCTTCATTATGGCTAGATTGAAGTTGGAAACAAACTTGTAGCTGACAGTAGAGACGAGGTGGATATGGTTGAAAACAATTTGTAGCTTCATTTTCGGTTGTTTAAAATTAGAATCAACTTGTAGTTTCATTCTTGACTCGTTTGAGCCTGGAAACAACTTGTTGCTTCATTTGGCTAGATTGAAGTTGGAAAACAACTTGTAGCTTCATTCCAAACTCGTTTGAAGTTGAAAACAACTTGTAGCTTCATTTTCGTTGTTTAAAATTAGAATCAACTTTTAGTTTCATTCTTGACTCGTTTCAGCCTGGTAAAGAACTTGTTGCTTCATTATTGGCTAGATTGAAGTTGGATACAACTTGTAGCTTCATTCCAGACTCGTTTGAAGTTGAAAACAATTTGTAGCTTCATTTTCGTTGTTTAAAATTAGAATCAACTTGTAGTTTCATTCTTGACTCGTTTGAGCCTGTGAAACAACTTGTTGCTTCATTATTGGCTAGATTGAAGTTGGAAACAACTTGTAGCTTCATTCCAAACTCGTTTGAAGTTTGAAAACACTTGTAGCTTCATTTTCCGTTGTTTAAAATTAGAATCAACTTTAGTTTCATTCTTGACTCGTTTGAGCCTGTAAACAACTTGTTGCTTCATTATTGGCTAGATTGAAGTTGGAAACAACTTGTAGCTTCATTCCAGACTCGTTTTGAAGTTGAAAAACAATTTGTAGTTTCATTCTTGTACTCGTTTGAGCTCAAATTGGAAACAACTTTTGCTTCATTATTGGCTGGATTGAAGTTGGAAACAACTTGTAAACAACTTGTAGCTTCATTTTCGGTTGTTTAAAATTAGAATCAACTTGTAGTTTCATTCTTGACTCGTTTGAGCCTGTAAACAACTTGTTGCTTCATTATTGGCTAGATTGAAGTTGGAACAACTTGTAGCTTCATTCCAGACTCGTTTGAAGTTGAAAACAATTTGTAGCTTCATTTTCGGTTGTTTAAAATTAGAATCAACTTGTAGTTTCATTCTTGACTCGTTTGAGCCTGGAAACAACTTGTTGCTTCATTATTGGCTAGATTGAAGTTGGAACAACTTGTAGCTTCATTCCAAACTCGTTTGAAGTTGAAAACAACTGGTAGATTCATTTTCAGTTTTTTAAAATTAGAATCAACGTTTAGTTTCATTCTTGGACTCGTTGAGCCTGTAAAGAACTTGTTGCTTCATATTGGCTAGATGACATTGGAAACAACTTGTAGCTTCATTCCAGACTCGTTTGAAGTTGAAAACAACTTGTAGCTTCATTTTCGGTTGTTTAAATTAGAATCACTTGTAGTTTACTCTTGACTCGTTGGTGAAGCATGGAAAACAACTGGTTTGCTTCATTATTGGAGATTGAAGTTGGAAACAACTTGTAGCTTCATTCACTCGTTTGAAGTTGAAAACAACTTGTAGCTTCATTTCGGTTGTTTAAAATTAGAATCAACTTGTAGTTTCATTCTTGACTCGTTTGAGCCTGGAAACAACTTGTTGCTTCATTATTGGCTAGATTGAAGTTGGAAAAACTTGTAGCTTCATTCCAGACTCGTTTGAAGTTGAAAACAACAACTTGTAGCTTCATTTTCGTTGTTTAAAATTAGAATCAACTTTAGTTTCATTCTTGACTCGTTTGAGCCTCGGAAAACAACTTGTTGCTTCATTATTGGCTAGATTGAAGTTGGAAACAACTTGTAGCTTCATTCCAGACTCGTTTGAAGTTGAAAACAATTTGTAGCTTCATTTTCGGTTGTTTAAAATTAGAATCAACTTTTAGTTTCATTCTTGACTCGTTTGAGCCCGGAAACAACTTGTTGCTTCATTATTGGCTAGATTGAAGTTGGAAACAACTTGTAGCTTCATTCCAGACTCGTTTGAAGTTGAAAAACAATTTGTAGTTTCATTCTTGACTCGTTTGAGCCCGGAAAACAACTTGTTGCTTCATTATTGGATGGATTGAAGTTGGAAACAACTTGTAGCTTCATTCCAGACTCGTTTGAAGTTGAAAACAACTTGTAGCTTCATTTTCGTTGTTGTTTAAAATTAGAATCAACTTGTAGTTTCATTCTTGACTCGTTTGAGCCTGGAAACAACTTGTTGCTTCATTATTGGCTAGATTGAAGTTGGAAACAACTTGTAGCTTCATTCCAGACTCGTTTGAAGTGAAAACAACTTGTAGCTTCATTTTTGGTTGTTTAAAATTAGAATCAACTTGTAGTTTCATTCTTGACTCGTTTCAGCCTGTAAACAACTTGTTGCTTCATTATTGGCTAGATTGAAGTTGGAAACAACTTGTAGCTTCATTCCAGACTCGTTTGAAGTTGAAAACAATTTGTAGTTTCATTCTTGAATCGTTGAGCCCGGAAACAGGAGGAAACAACTTGTTGCTTCATTATTGGCTGGATTGAAGTTGGAAACAACTTGTAGCTTCATTCCAGACTCGTTTGAAGTTGAACACAACTTGTAGCTTCATTTTCGGTTGTTTAAAATTAGAATCAACTTGTAGTTTCATTCTTGACTCGTTTGAGCCTGTAAACAACTTGTTGCTTCATTATTGGTTAGATTGAAGTTGGAAACAACTTGTAGCTTCATTCTAGACTCGTTTGAAGTTGAAAACAACTTGTAGCTTCATTTTCGGTTGTTTAAAATTAGAATCAACTTGTAGTTTCATTCTTGACTCGTTTGAGCCTGGAAACAACTTGTTGCTTCATTATTGGCTAGATTGAAGTTGGAAACAACTTGTAGCTTCATTCCAGACTCGTTTGAAGTTGAAAACAACTTGTAGCTTCATTTTCGGTTGTTTAAAATTAGAATCAACTTGTAGTTTCATTCTTGACTCGTTTGAGCCTGTAAACAACTTGTTGCTTCATTATTGGCTAGATTGAAGTTGGATACAACTTGTAGCTTCATTCCAGACTCGTTTGAAGTTGAAAACAATTTGTAGCTTCATTTTCGGTTGTTTAAAATTAGAATCAACTTGTAGTTTCATTCTTGACTCGTTTGAGCCCTGGAAACAACTTGTTGCTTCATTATTGGCTAGATTGAAGTTGGAAACAACTTGTAGCTTCATTCCAAACTCGTTTGAAGTTGAAAACAACTTGTAGCTTCATTTTCGGTTGTTTAAAATTAGAATCAACTTTTAGTTTCATTCTTGACTCGTTTCAGCCTGTAAACAACTTGTTGCTTCATTATTGGCTAGATTGAAGTTGGAAACAACTTGTAGCTTCATTCCAGACTCGTTTGAAGTTGAAAACAATTTGTAGCTTCATTTTGGTTGTTTAAATTAGAATAGAATCAACTTGTAGTTTCATTCTTGACTCGTTTGAGCCTGGAAACAACTTGTTGCTTCATTATTGGCTAGATTGAAGTTGGAAACAACTTGTAGCTTCATTCCAGACTCGTTTGAAGTTGAAAACAACTTGTAGCTTCATTTTGGTGTTTTAAAATTAGAATCAACTTTTAGTTTCATTCTTGACTCGTTTGAGCCCTGTAAACAACTTGTTGCTTCATTATTGGCTAGATTGAAGTTGGAAACAACTTGTAGCTTCATTCCAGACTCGTTTGAAGTTGAAAACAATTTGTAGTTTCATTCTTGACTCGTTTGAGCCCGGAAACAACTTGTTGCTTCATTATTGGCTGGATTGAAGTTGGAAACAACTTGTAGCTTCATTCCAGACTCGTTTGAAGTTGAAAACAACTTGTAGCTTCATTTTCGGTTGTTTAAAATTAGAATCAACTTGTAGTTTCATTCTTGACTCGTTTGAGCCTGGTAAACAACTTGTTGCTTCATTATTGGCTAGATTGAAGTTGGAAACAACTTGTAGCTTCATTCCAGACTCGTTTGAAGTTGAAAACAATTGTAGCTTCATTTTCGGTTGTTTAAATTAAAATCAACTTTAGTTTCATTCTTGACTCGTTTGAGCCTGTAACAAACTTGTTGATTCCTTATTGGCTAGATTGAAGTTGGAAAAACTTGTAGCTTCATTCCAGACTCGTTTGAAGTTGAAAACAACTTGTAGCTCATTTTCGGTTGTTTAAATTAGAATCAACTTTTAGTTTCATCTTGACTCGTTTCAGCCTGTAAACAACTTGTTGCTTCATTATTGGCTAGATCGAAGTTGGAAACAACTTGTAGCTTCATTCCAGACTCGTTTGAAGTTGAAAACAATTTGTAGTTTCATTCTTGACTCGTTTGAGCCCGGAAACAACTTGTTGCTTCATTATTGGATGGATTGAAGTTGGAAACGACTTGTTGTAGCTTCATTCCAGACTCGTTTGAAGTTGAACACAACTTGTAGCTTCATTTTCGGTTGTTTAAAATTAGAATCAACTTGTAGTTTCATTCTTGACTCGTTTGAGCCTGTAAACAACTTGTTGCTTCATTATTGGTTAGATTGAAGTTGGAACAACTTGTAGCTTCATTCTAGACTCGTTTGAAGTTGAAAACAATTTGTAGCTTCATTTTCGGTTGTTTAAAATTAGAATCAACTTGTAGTTTCATTCTTGACTCGTTTGAGCCCGGAAACAACTTGTTGCTTCATTATTGGCTGGATTGAAGTTGGAAACAACTTGTAGCTTCATTCCAGACTCGTTTGAAGTTGAAACAACTTGTAGCTTCATTTTCGGTTGTTTAAAATTAGAATCAACTTTAGTTTCATTCTTGACTCGTTTGAGCCTGTAAACAACTTGTTGCTTCATTATTGGCTAGATTGAAGTTGGAAACAACTTGTAGCTTCATTCCAGACTCGTTTGAAGTTGAAACAATTTGTAGCTTCATTTTCGGTTGTTTAAAATTAGAATCAACTTGTAGTTTCATTCTTGACTCGTTTGAGCCCGGAAACAACTTGTTGCTTCATTATTGGCTGGATTGAAGTTGGAAACAACTTGTAGCTTCATTCCAGACTCGTTTGAAGTTGAAAACAACTTGTAGCTTCATTTTCGTTGTTTAAAATTAGAATCAACTTTTAGTTTCATTCTTGACTCGTTTGAGCCTGTAAACAACTTGTTGCTTCATTATTGGCTAGATTGAAGTTGGAAAAACTTGTAGCTTCATTCCAGACTCGTTTGAAGTTGAAAACAATTTGTAGCTTCATTTTCGGTTGTTTAAAATTAGAATCAACTTGTAGTTTCATTCTTGACTCGTTTGAGCCTGGAAACAACTTGTTGCTTCATTATTGGCTAGATTGAAGTTGGAAACAACTTGTAGCTTCATTCCAAACTCGTTTGAAGTTGAAAACAACTTGTAGCTTCATTTTTGGTGTTTAAAATTAGAATCAACTTTTAGTTTCATTCTTGACTCGTTTGAGCCTGTAAACAACTTGTTGCTTCATTATTGGCTAGATTGAAGTTGGAACAACTTGTAGCTTCATTCCAGACTCGTTTGAAGTTGAAAACAATTTGTAGTTTCATTCTTGACTCGTTTGAGCCGGAAACAACTTGTTGCTTCATTATTGGATGGATTGAAGTTGGAAACAACTTGTAGCTTCATTCCAGACTCGTTTGAAGTTGAACACAACTTGTAGCTTCATTTCGGTTGTTTAAAATTAGAATCAACTTGTAGTTTCATTCTTGACTCGTTTGAGCCCGGAAACAACTTGTTGCTTCATTATTGGCTAGATTGAAGTTGGAGGAAACAACTTGTAGCTTCATTCCAGACTCGTTTGAAGTTGAAAACAATTTGTAGCTTCATTTTCGGTTGTTTAAAATTAGAATCAACTTGTAGTTTCATTCTTGACTCGTTTGAGCCTGGAAACAACTTGTTGCTTCATTATTGGCTAGATTGAAGTTGGAAACAACTTGTAGCTTCATTCCAAACTCGTTTGAAGTTGAAAACAACTTGTAGCTTCATTTTCGGTTGTTTAAAATTAGAATCAACTTTTAGTTTCATTCTTGACTCGTTTGAGCCTGTAACAACTTGTTGCTTCATTATTGGCTAGATTGAAGTTGGAAACAACTTGTAGCTTCATTCCAGACTCGTTTGAAGTTGAAAACAATTTGTAGCTTCATTTCGGTTGTTTAAAATTAGAATCAACTTTTAGTTTCATTCTTGACTCGTTTAAGCATGTAAACAACTTGTTGCTTCATTATTGGCTAGATTGAAGTTGGAAACAACTTGTAGCTTCATTCCAAACTCGTTTGAAGTTGAAAACAACTTGTAGCTTCATTTTTGGTTGTTTAAAATTAGAATCACTTTTAGTTTCATTCTTGACTCGTTTCAGCCTGTAAACAACTTGTTGCTTCATTATTGGCTAGATTGAAGTTGGAAACAACTTGTAGCTTCATTCTAGACTCGTTTGAAGTTGAAAACAATTTGTAGTTTCATTCTTGACTCGTTTGAGCCCGGAAACAACTTGTTGCTTCATTATTGCTGGATTGAAGTTGGAAACGACTTGTAGCTTCATTCCAGACTCGTTTGAAGTTGAAAACAACTTGTAGCTTCATTTTCGGTTGTTTAAAATTAGAATCAACTTGTAGTTTCATTCTTGACT
The DNA here is from genome assembly GCF_001625215.2 of Daucus carota subsp. sativus. NCBI lineage: Eukaryota > Viridiplantae > Streptophyta > Magnoliopsida > Apiales > Apiaceae > Daucus > Daucus carota. Next base: position 20,871,016 of record NC_030387.2, on the reverse strand, counting down.
CGTTTGAGCCTGTAAACAACTTGTTGCTTCATTATTGGCTAGATTGAAGTTGGAAACAACTTGTAGCTTCATTCCAGACTCGTTTGAAGTTGAAAACAATTTGTAGCTTCATTTTCGTTGTTGTTTAAAATTAGAATCAACTTGTAGTTTCATTCTTGACTCGTTTGAGCCTGGGAAACAACTTGTTGCTTCATTATTGGCTAGATTGAAGTTGGAAACAACTTGTAGCTTCATTCCAGACTCGTTTGAAGTTGAAAACAACTTGTAGCTTCATTTTCGGTTGTTTAAAATTAGAATCAACTTTTAGTTTCATTCTTGACTCGTTCAGCCTGTAAACAACTTGTTGCTTCATTATTGGCTAGATTGAAGTTGGAAACAACTTGTAGCTTCATTCCAGACTCGTTTGAAGTTGAAAACAATTTGTAGTTTCATTTCTTGACTCGTTTGAGCCCGGGAAACAACTTGTTGCTTCATTATTGGCTGGATTGAAGTTGGAAACAACTTGTAGCTTCATTCCAGACTCGTTTGAAGTTGAACACAACTTGTAGCTTCATTTTCGGTTGTTTAAAATTAGAATCAACTTGTAGTTTCACTCTTGACTCGTTTAAGCATGTAAACAACTTGTGCTTCATTATTGGCTAGATTGAAGTTGGAAACAACTTGTAGCTTCATTCCAGACTCGTTTGAAGTTGAAAACAACTTGTAGCTTCATTTTCGGTTGTTTAAATTAAAATCAACTTGTAGTTTCATTCTTGACTCGTTTGAGCCTGGGAAACAACTTGTTGCTTCATTATTGGCTAGATTGAAGTTGGAAACAACTTGTAGCTTCATTCCAGACTCGTTTGAAGTTGAAAACAACTTGTAGCTCATTTTCGGTTGTTTAAAATTAGAATCAACTTTAGTTTCATTCTTGACTCGTTTGAGCCTGTAAACAACTTGTTGCTTCATTATTGGCTAGATTGAAGTGGAAACAACTTGTAGCTTCATTCCAGACTCGTTTGAAGTTGAAAACAACTTGTAGCTTCATTTCGGTTGTTTAAATTAGAATCAACTTGTAGTTTCATTCTTGACTCGTTTAAGCCTGGAAATAACTGTTTTGCCTTCATTATTGGCTAGATTGAAGTTGTAAACAACTGTAGCTTCATTCCAGACTCGTTTGAAGTTGAAAACAACTTGTAGCTTCATTTTCGGTTGTTTAAAATTAGAATCAACTTGTAGTTTCAATTCTTGACTCGTTTAAGCAGGTAAACAACTTGTTGCTTCATTATTGGCTAGATTGAGTTGGAAACAACTTGTAGCTTCATTCAGACTCGTTTGAAGTTGAAAACAACTTGTAGCTTCATTTTCGGTGTTTAAATAGAATCAACTTGTAGTTTCATTCTTGACTCGTTAAGCATGGAAACAACTTGTTGCTTCATTATTGGCTAGATTGAAGTTGGAAACAACTTGTAGATTCATTCCAGGACTCGTTTGAAGTTGAAACAACTTGTAGCTTCATTTTCGGTTGTTAAAATTAGAATCAACTTTAGTTTCATTCTTGACTCGTTAAAGCATGTAAACAACTTGTTGCTTCATTATTGGCTAGATTGAAGTTGGAAACAACTTGTAGCTTCATTCCAGACTCGTTTGAAGTTGAAAAAATCAATTTGTAGTTTCATTCTTGACTCGTTTGAGCCGGAAACAACTTGTTGCTTCATTATTGGATGGATTGAAGTTGGAAACGACTTGTAGCTTCATTCCAGACTCGTTTGAAGTTGAACACAACTTGTAGCTTCATTTTCGGTTGTTTAAAATTAGAATCAACTTTTAGTTTCATTCTTGACTCGTTTGAGCCTGTAAACAACTTGTTGCTTCATTATTGGCTAGATTGAAGTTGGATACAACTTGTAGCTTCATTCTAGACTCGTTTGAAGTTGAAAACAATTTGTAGCTTCATTTTCGGTTGTTTAAAATTAGAATCAACTTGTAGTTTCATTCTTGACTCGTTTGAGCCTGGAAACAACTTGTTGCTTCATTATTGGCTAGATTGAAGTTGGAAACAACTTGTAGCTTCATTCCAAACTCGTTTGAAGTTGAAAACAACTTGTAGCTTCATTTTCGGTTGTTAAAATTAGAATCAACTTTTAGTTTCATTCTTGACTCGTTTCAGCCTGTAAACAACTTGTTGCTTCATTATTGGCTAGATTGAAGTTGGAAACAACTTGTAGCTTCATTCCAGACTCGTTTGAAGTTGAAAACAATTTGTAGCTTCATTTTCGGTTGTTTAAAATTAGAATCAACTTGTAGTTTCATTCTTGACTCGTTTGAGCCCGAAACAACTTGTTGCTTCATTATTGGCTGGATTGAAGTTGGAAACAACTTGTAGCTTCATTCCAGACTCGTTTGAAGTTGAAAACAACTTGTAGCTTCATTTTCGTTGTTTAAAATTAGAATCAACTTTTAGTTTCATTCTTGACTCGTTTGAGCCTGTAAACAACTTGTTGCTTCATTATTGGCTAGATTGAAGTTGGATACAACTTGTAGCTTCATTCCAGACTCGTTTGAAGTTGAAAACAATTTGTAGCTTCATTTTCGGTTGTTTAAAATTAGAATCAACTTGTAGTTTCATTCTTGACTCGTTTAAGCATGGAAACAACTTGTGCTTCATTATTGGCTAGATTGAAGTTGGAAACAACTTGTAGCTTCATTCCAGACTCGTTTGAAGTTGAAACAACTTGTAGCTTCATTTTCGGTTGTTTAAAATTAGAATCAACTTTTAGTTTCATTCTTGACTCGTTTGAGCATGTAAACACTTGTTGCTTCATTATTGGCTAGATTGAAGTTGGAAACAACTTGTAGCTTCATTCCAGACTCGTTTGAAGTTGAAAACAACTTGTAGCTTCATTTTCGGTTGTTTAAAATTAGAATCAACTTGTAGTTTCATTCTTGACTCGTTTGAGCCTGTAAACAACTTGTTGCTTCATTATTGGCTAGATGAAGTTGGAAACAACTTGTAGCTTCATCCAAACTCGTTGAAGTTGAAAACAACTTGTAGCTTCATTTTCGGTTGTTTTAAAATTCGAATCAACTTTTAGTTTCATTCTTGACTAGTTGAGCCTGGAAACACAACTTGATGCTTCATTATTGGCTAGATGAAGTTGGAAACAACTTGTAGCTCATTCCATACTCGTTTGAAGTTGAAACAACCTTGTAGCTTCATTTTCGGTTGTTTAAATTAGAATCAACTTTTAGTTTCATTCTTGACTCGTTTAAGCATGTAAACAACTTGTGCTTCATTATGGCTAGATTGAAGTTGGAAACAACTTGTAGCTTCATTCCAGACTCGTTTGAAGTTGAAAACAACTTGTAGCTTCATTTTCGGTTGTTTAAATTAGAATCAACTTGTAGTTTCATTCTTGACTCGTTTGAGCCTGGAAACAACTTGTTGCTCATTATTGGCTAGATTTGAAAGTTGGAAACAACTTGTAGCTTCATCCAGACTCGTTTGAAGTTGAAAACAACTTGTAGCTTCATTTTCGTTGTTTAAATTAAAATCAACTTGTAGTTTCATTCTTGACTCGTTTAAGCATGGAAACAACTTGTTGCTTCATTATTGGCTAGATTGGAAGTTGGAAACAACTTGTAGCTTCATTCCAGACTCGTGTTGAAGTTGAAAACAACTTGTAGCTTCATTTTCGGTTGTTTAAATTAGAATAACTTTTAGTTTCATTTCTTGACTCGTTAAGCATGGAAACAACTTGTTGCTTCATTATTGGCTAGATGACGTTGGAAACAACTTGTAGCTTCATTCCAGACTCGTTGAAGTTGAAAACAACTTGTAGATTCATTTTCGGTGTTTAAAATAGAATCAACTTGTAGTTTCATTCCTGACTCGTTTTGAGCCTGTAAAAACTGTTGCTTCATTATTGGCTAGATTGAAGTTGGAAACAACTTGTAGCTTCATTCCAGACTCGTTTGAAGTTGAAAACAACTTGTAGCTTCATTTTCGGTTTGTTTAAAATTAGAATAACTTTTAGTTTCATTCTTGACTCTTTAGAGCGGAAACAACTTGTTGCTTCATTATTGGCTATGACTGAAGTTGGAAACAACTTGTAGCTTCATTCCAGACTCGTTTGAAGTGAAAAAACCTGTAGCTTCATTTTCGGTTGTTTAAAAATTAGAATCAAACTTTTAGTTCATTCTTGACTCGTTGAGCCTGGAAACAATGTTTGCTTCATTATTGGCTAGATTGAAGTATTGGAAACAACTTGTAGCTTCATTCCAGACTCGTGAAGTTGAAAAACAACTTGTAGCTTCATTTTCGGTTGTTTTTAAAATTAGAATCACCTTTGTAGTTTCATTCTTGACTCGTTTAAGCATGGAAAAACTTGTTGCTTCATTATTGGCTAGATTGAAGTTGGAAACAAACTTGTAGCTTCATTCCAGACTCGTTTGAAGTTGAAAACCAACTTGTAGCTTCATTTTCGGTTGTTTAAAATTAGAATCAACTTGTAGTTTCACTCTTGACTCGTTAAGCCTGTAAACAACTTGTTGCTTCATTATTGGCTAGATTGAAGTTGGAAACAACTTCTAGCTTCATTCCAGACTCGTTTGAAGTTGAAAACAACTTGTAGCTTCATTTTCGGTTGTTTAAAATTAGAATCAACTTTTAGTTTCATTCTTGACTCGTTTGAGCCTGTAAACAACTTGTTGCTTCATTATTGGCTAGATTGAAGTTGGAAACAACTTGTAGCTTCATTCCAGACTCGTTTGAAGTTGAAAAAACAATTTGTAGTTTCATTCTTGACTCGTTTGAGCCGGAAACAACTTGTTGCTTCATTATGGCTGGATTGAAGTTGGAAACAACTTGTAGCTTCATTCCAGACTCGTTTGAAGTTGAAAACAACTTGTAGCTTCATTTTCGGTTGTTTAAAATTAGAATCAACTTGTAGTTTCATTCTTGACTCGTTTGAGCCTGTAAACAACTTGTTGCTTCATTATTGGCTAGATTGAAGTTGGAAACAACTTGTAGCTTCATTCCAGACTCGTTTGAAGTTGAAAACAACTGTAGCTTCATTTTCGGTTGTTTAAAATTAGAATCAACTTGTAGTTTCATTCTTGACTCGTTTAAGGCATGTAAACAACTTGTGCTTCATTATTGGCTAGATTGAAGTTGGAAACAACTTGTAGCTTCATTCCAGATTCGTTTGAAGTTGAAAACAACTTGTAGCTTCATTTTCGGTTTGTTTAAAATTAAAATCAACTTGTAGTTTCATTCTTGACTCGTTTGAGCCTGGAAACAACTTGTTGCTTTCATTATTGGCTAGATTGAAGTTGGAAACAACTTGTAGCTTCATTCCAGACTCGTTTGAAGTTGAAAACAACTTGTAGCTTCATTTTCGGTTGTTTAAAATTAAAATCAACTTTTAGTTTCATTCTTGACTCGTTTGAGCATGTAAACAACTTGTTGCTTCATTATTGGCTAGATTGAAGTTGGAAACAACTTGTAGCTTCATTCCAGACTCGTTTGAAGTTGAAAACAACTTGTAGCTTCATTTTCAGTTGTTTAAAATTAGAATCAACTTTTAGTTTCATTCTTGACTCGTTTGAGCCTGTAAACAACTTGTTGCTTCATTATTGGCTAGATTGAAGTTGGATACAACTTGTAGCTTCATTCCAGACTCGTTTGAAGTTGAAAACAATTTGTAGCTTCATTTTCGGTTGTTTTAAATTAGAATCAACTTGTAGTTTCATTCTTGACTCGTTTGAGCCTGTAAACAACTTGTTGCTTCATTATTGGCTAGATTGAAGTTGGAAACAACTTGTAGCTTCATTCCAAACTCGTTTGAAGTTGAAAACAACTTGTAGCTTCATTTTCGGTTGTTTAAAATTAGAATCAACTTTTAGTTTCATTCTTGACTCGTTTGAGCCTGTAAACAACTTGTTGCTTCATTATTGGCTAGATTGAAGTTGGAAACAACTTGTAGCTTCATTCCAGACTCGTTTGAAGTTGAAACAAAAATTTTAGTTTCATTCTTGACTCGTTTAAGCATGTAAACAACTTGTTGCTTCATTATTGGCTAGATTGAAGTTGGAAACAACTTGTAGCTTCATTCCAGACTCGTTTGAAGTTGAAACAACTTGTAGCTTCATTTTCGGTTGTTTAAAATTAGAATCAACTTTTAGTTCATTCTTGACTCGTTTGAGCCTGTAAACAACTGTTGCTTCATTATTGGCTAGATTGAAGTTGGAAACAACTTGTAGCTTCATTCCAGACTCGTTTGAAGTTGAAAACAACTTGTAGCTTCATTTTCGGTGTTTAAATTAGAATCAACTTGTAGTTTTCATTCTTGACTCGTTTAGAGCCTGGAACAACTTGTTGCTTATTATTGGCTAGATTGAAGTTGGAAACAACTTGTAGCTTCATTCCAGACTCGTTTAAGTTGAAAACAACTTGTAGCTTCATTTCGGTTGTTTAAAATTAGAATCAACTTTTAGTTTCATTCTTGACTCGTTTAAGCATGTAAACAACTTGTTGCTTCATTATTGGCTAGATTGAAGTTGGAAACAACTTGTAGCTTCATTCCAGACTCGTTTGAAGTTGAAAACAACTTGTAGCTTCATTTTCGGTTGTTTAAAATTAGAATCAACTTGTAGTTTAATTCTTGACTCGTTTGAGCCTGGAAACAACTTGTTGCTTCATTATTGGCTAGATGAAGTTGGAAACAACTTGTAGCTTCATTCCAGACTCGTTTGAAGTTGAAAACAACTTGTAGCTTCATTTTCGGTTGTTTTAAAATTAGAATCAACTTGTAGTTTCATTCTGACTCGTTTTTAAGCCTGGAAAAAACTTGTTGCTTCATTATTGCTAGATTGAAGTTGGAAACAACTTGTAGCTCATTCCAGACTCGTTTGAAGTTGAAAACAACTTGTAGCTTCATTTTCGGTTGTTTAAATTAAAATCAACTGTAGTTTCATTCTTGACTCGTTTGAGCCTGGAAACAACTTGTTGCTTCATATTGGCTAGATTGAAGTTGGAAACAACTTGTAGCTTCATTCCAGACTCGTTGAAGTTGAAAACAACTTGTAGCTTCATTTCGGTTGTTTAAATTAGAATCAACTTTGTAGTTTCATTCTTGACTCGTTTTAAGCATGTAAACAACTTGTTGCTTCATTATTGGCTAGATTGAAGTTGGAAACAACTTGTAGCTTCATTCCAGACTCGTTTGAAGTTGAAAACAACTTGTAGCTTCATTTTCGGTTGTTTAAATTAGAATCAACTTTTAGTTTCATTCTTGACTCGTTTAAGCATGTAAACAACTGTTGCTTCATTATTGGCTAGATTGAAGTTGGAAACAACTTGTAGCTTCAGTCAGACTCGTTTGAAGTGAAAACAACTGTAGCTTCATTTTCGGTGTTTAAATTAGAATCAACTTGTAGTTTCATTCTTGACTCGTTTGAGCCTGGAAACAACTTGTTGCTTCATTATTGGCTAGATTGAAGTTGGAACAAACTTGTAGCTTCATTCCAGACTCGTTTGAAGTTGAAAACAACTTGTAGCTTCATTTTCGGTTGTTTAAAATTAGAATCAACTTGTAGTTCATTCTTGACTCGTTTAAGCTGGAAACAAACTTGTTGCTCATTATTGGCTAGATTGAAGTTGGAAACAACTTGTAGCTTCATTCCAGACTCGTTTGAAGTTGAAAACAACTTGTAGCTCATTTTCGGTTGTTTAAAATTAGAATCAACTTGTAGTTTCATTCTTGACTCGTTTGAGCATGGAAAACAACTTGTTGCTTCATTATTGGCTAGATTGAAGTTGGAAACAACTTGTAGCTTCATTCCAGACTCGTTTGAAGTTGAAAACAACTTGTAGCTTCATTTCGGTTGTTTAAAATTAGAATCAACTTTGTAGTTTCATTCTTGACTCGTTGAGCCTGGAAACAACTTGTTGCTTCATTATGGCTAGATTGAAGTTGGAAACAACTTGTAGCTTCATTCCAGACTCGTTGAAGTTAAAACAACTGTAGCTTCATTTTCGGTTGTTTTAAAAATTAGAATCAACTTTTAGTTTCATTCTTGACTCGTTTGAGCATGGAACAACTTGTTTGTAATTTATTGGCTAGATTGAAGTTGGAAACAACTTGTAGCTTCATTCCAGACTCGTTAAAGGTTGAAAACAACTTGTAGCTTCATTTTCGGTTGTTTAAAATTAGAATCAACTTGTAGTTTCATCTTGACTCGTTTAAGCATGGAAACAACTTGTTGCTTCATTATTGGCTAGATTGAAGTTGGAAACACACTTGTAGCTTCATTCCAGACTCGTTTGAAGTTGAAACCAACTTGTAGCTTCATTTTCGGTTGTTTAAAATTAAAATCAACTTGTAGTTTCATTCTTGACTACGTTTGAGCCCGGGGAGAAACAACTTGTGCTTCATTATTGGCTAGATTGAAGTTGGAAACAACTTGTAGCTTCATTCCAGACTCGTTGAAGTTGAAAACAACTTGTAGCTTCATTTTCGGTTGTTTAAAATTAGAATCAACTTGTAGTTTCATCTTGACTCGTTTAAGCATGTAAAAACTTGTTGCTTCATTATGGCTAGATTGAAGTTGGAAACAACTTGTAGCTTCATTCCAGACTCGTTTGAAGTTGAAAACAACTTGTAGCTTCATTTTCGGTTGTTAAATTAGAATCAACTTGTAGTTTCATTCTTGACTCGTTGAGACAGGAAAACAACTTGTTGCTTCATTATGGCTAGATTGAAGTTGGAAACAACTTGTAGCTTCATTCCAAACTCGTTTGAAGTTGAAAAAAACTGTAGATCATTTCGGTGTTTAAAATTAGAATCAACTTTTAGTTTCATTCTTGACTCGTTTAAGCATGGAAAAAACTGTTGCTTCATATTGGCTAGATTGAGTTGGAAACAACTTGTAGCTTCATTCCAGACTCGTTTGAAGTTGAAAAACAATTTGTAGTTTCATTCTTGACTCGTTTGAGCCGGAAACAACTTGTTGCTTCATTATTGGCTGGATTGAAGTTGGAAACAACTTGTAGCTTCATTCCCAGACTCGTTTGAAGTTGAAACACAACTTGTAGCTTCATTTTCGGTTGTTTAAAATTAGAATCAACTTGTAGTTTCATTCTTGACTCGTTTGAGCCTGTAAACAACTTGTTGCTTCATTATTGGCTAGATTGAAGTTGGAAACAACTTGTAGCTTCATTCCAGACTCGTTTGAAGTTGAAAACACTTTTGTAGCTTCATTTTTGTGTTAAAATTAGAATCAACTTTTTAGTTTCATTCTGACTCGTTTCAGCCTGGAAACAACTTGTTGCTTCATTTGGCTAGATTGAAGTTGGAAACAACTTGTAGCTTCATTCCAGACTCGTTTGAGAGTTGAGGAAACAACTTGTTGCTTCATTATTGGCTGGATTGAAGTTGGAAACAACTTGTAGCTTCATTCCGACTCGTTTGAAGTTGAAAACAACTTGTAGCTTCATTTTCGGTTGTTTAAAATTAGAATCAACTTGTAGTTTCATTCTGACTCGTTTGAGCCTGTAAAACAACTTGTTGCTTCATTATTGGCTAGATTGAAGTTGGAAAACAACTTGTAGCTTCATTCTAGACTCGTTTGAAGTTGAAAACAATTGTAGCTTCATTTTCGTTGTTTAAAATTAGAATCAACTTGTAGTTTCATTCTTGACTCGTTTGAGCCTGGAAACAACTTGTTGCTTCATTATTGGCTAGATTGAAGTTGGAAACAACTTGTAGCTTCATTCCAGACTCGTTTGAAGTTGAACACAACTTGTAGCTTCATTTTCGGTTGTTTAAAATTAGAATCAACTTTTAGTTTCATTCTTGACTCGTTTGAGCCGGAAAACAACTTGTTGCTTCATTATTGGCTAGATTGAAGTTGGAAACAACTTGTAGCTTCATTCCAGACTCGTTTGAAGTTGAAAACAATGTTAGCTTCATTTCGTTGTTTCATTTGTTTGTTTAAAATTAGAATCAACTTGTAGTTTCATTCTTGACTCGTTTGAGCTTGGAAACAACTTGTTGCTTCATTATTGGCTAGATTGAAGTTGGAAACAACTTGTAGCTTCATTCCAGACTCGTTTGAAGTTGAAAACAACTTGTAGCTTCATTTTCGGTTGTTTAAAATTAGAATCAACTTGTAGTTTCATTCTTGACTCGTTTGAGCCTGTAAACAACTTGTTGCTTCATTATTGGCTAGATTGAAGTTGGAAACAACTTGTAGCTTCATTCCAGACTCGTTTGAAGTTGAAAACAATTGTAGCTTCATTTTCGGTTGTTTAAAATTAGAATCAACTTGTAGTTTCATTCTTGACTCGTTTGAGCCTGGAAACAACTTGTTGCTTCATTATTGGCTTAGATTGAAGTTGGAAACAACTTGTAGCTTCATTCCCAGACTCGTTTGAAGTTGAAAACAACTTGTAGATTCATTTTCGGTTGTTTAAAATTAGAATCAACTTGTAGTTTCATTCTTGACTCGTTTGAGCCTGGAAACAACTTGTTGCTTCATTATGGCTAGATTGAAGTTGGAAACAACTTGTAGCTTCATTCAGACTCGTTTGAAGTTGAAAACAACTTGTAGCTTCATTTCGGTTGTTTAAATTAGAATCAACTTGTAGTTTCATTCTTGACTCGTTTGAGCCTGGAAACAACTTGTTGCTTCATTATTGGCTAGGATTGAAGTTGGAAACAACTTGTAGCTTCATTCCAGACTCGTTTGAAGTTGAAAAAAACTTGTCGCTTCATTTTCGGTTGTTTAAATATTAAAATCAACTTGTAGTTTCATTCTTGACTCGTTTAAGCCTGTAAACAACTTGTTGCTTCATTATTGGCTAGATGAAGTTGGATAACAACTTGTAGCTTCATTCCCGACTCGTTTGAAGTGAAAACAATTTGTAGCTTCATTTTCGGTTGTTTAAAATTAGAATCAACTTGTAGTTTCATTCTTGACTCGTTTGAGCCCTGGAAACAACTTGTTGCTTCATTATTGGCTAGATTGAAGTTGGAACCAACTTGTAGCTTCATTCCAGACTCGTTTGAAGTTTGAAAACAACTTGTAGCTTCATTTTCGGTTGTTTAAAATTAGAATCAACTTTTAGTTTCATTCTTGACTCGTTTCAGCCTGTAAACAACTTGTTGCTTCATTATTGGCTAGATTGAAGTTGGAAACAACTTGTAGCTTCATTCTAGACTCGTTTGAAGTTGAAACAATTTGTAGTTTCATTCTTGACTCGTTTGAGCCGGAGGAACAACTTGTTGCTTCATTATTGGCTGGATTGAAGTTGGAAACGACTTGTAGCTTCATTCCAGACTCGTTTGAAGTTGAACAACAACTTGTAGCTTCATTTCGGTTGTTTAAAATTAGAATCAACTTGTAGTTTCATTCTTGACTCGTTTGAGACCGGTAAACAACTTGTTGCTTCATTATTGGCTAGATTGAAGTTGGAAACAACTTGTAGCTTCATTCCAGAACTCGTTTGAAGTGAAAACAACTTGTAGCTTCATTTTCGGTTGTTTAAATTAGAATAACTTGTAGTTTCATTCTTGACTCGTTTGAGCCTGGAAACAACTTGTGCTTCATTATTGGCTAGATTGAAGTTGGAAACAAATGTAGCTTCATTCCAGACTCGTGTTGAAGTTGAAAACAACTTGTAGCTCATTTCAGGTGTTTAAAATAGAATCAATTGTAGTTTCATTCTTGACTCGTTGAGCCTGGTAAACAACTTGTTGCTTCATTATTGGCTAGATTGAAGTTGGAAAACAACTTGTAGCTTCATTCCAGACTCGTTGAAGTTGAAAACAACTGTAGCTTCATTTTCGGTTGTTTAAAATTAGAATCAACTTTTAGTTTCATTCTTGACTCGTTAGAGCTGGAAACAACTTGTTGCTTCATTATTGGCTAGATTGAAGTTGGAAACAACTTGTAGCTTCATTCCAGACTCGTTTGAAGTTGAAAAAACAACTTGTAGCTTCATTTTCGGTTGTTTAAAATTAGAATCAACTTTTAGTTTCATTCTTGACTCGTTTCAGCCTGTAAACAACTTGTTGCTTCATTATTGGCTAGATCGAAGTTGGAAACAACTTGTAGCTTCATTCAGACTCGTTTGAAGTTGAAAAAACAATTTGTAGTTTCATTCTTGACTCGTTTGAGCCCGGAAACAACTTGTTGCTTCATTATTGGATGGATTGAAGTTGGAAACGACTTGTAGCTTCATTCCAGACTCGTTTGAAGTTGAACACAACTTGTAGCTTCATTTTCGGTTGTTTAAAATTAGAATCAACTTGTAGTTTCATTCTTGACTCGTTTGAGCCTGTAAACAACTTGTTGCTTCATTATTGGCTAGATTGAAGTTGGATACAACTTGTAGCTTCATTCTAGACTCGTTTGAAGTTGAAAAACAATTTGTAGCTTCATTTTCGGTTGTTTAAAATTAGAATCAACTTGTAGTTTCATTCTTGACTCGTTTGAGCCTGGAAACAACTTGTTGCTTCATTATTGGCTAGATTGAAGTTGGAAACAACTTGTAGCTTCATTCCAAACTCGTTTGAAGTTGAAAACAACTTGTAGCTTCATTTTCGGTTGTTTAAAATTAGAATCAACTTTTAGTTTCATTCTTGACTCGTTTCAGCCTGTAAACAACTTGTTGCTTCATTATTGGCTATGAAGTTGGCAATTGATTGAAGTTGGAAACAACTTGTAGCTTCATTCCAGACTCGTTTGAAGTTGAAAACAACTTGTAGCTTCATTTTCGGTTGTTTAAAATTAGAATCAACTTGTAGTTTCATTCTTGACTCGTTTGAGCCCGGGAAACAACTTGTTGCTTCATTATTGGCTGATTGAAGTTGGAAACAACTTGTAGCTTCATTCCAGACTCGTTTGAAGTTGAAAACAACTTGTAGCTTCATTTTCGGTTGTTTAAAATTAGAATCAACTTGTAGTTTCATTCTTGACTCGTTTAAGCATGTAAAACTTGTTGCTTCATTATTGGCTAGATTGAAGTTGGAAACAACTGTAGCTTCATTCCAGACTCGTTTGAAGTTGAAAACAACTTGTAGCTTCATTTTCGGTTGTTTAAAATTAGAATCAACTTGTAGTTTCATTCTTGACTCGTTTGAGCCGGAAAACAACTTGTTGCTTCATTATTGGCTAGATTGAAGTTGGAAACAACTTGTAGCTTCATTCCAGACTCGTTTGAAGTTGAAAACAACTTGTAGCTCATTTTCGGTTGTTTAAAATAGAATCAACTTGTAGTTTCATTCTTGACTCGTTGAGCCGGAAACAAACTTGTTGCTTCATTATTGGCTTAGATTGAAGTTGGAAACAACTTGTAGCTTCATTCAAGACTCGTTTGAAGTTGAAAACAATTGTAGCTTATCTTCGGTTGTTTAAATTAGAAGCAACTTGTAGTTTCATTCTCTTGACTCCGTTTGAGACCGGAAACAACTTGTTGCTTCATTATTGGCTAGATTGAAGTTGGAAACAACTTGTAGCTCATTCCAGAACTGGTTTGAAGTTGAAAACAACTTGTAGATATTTTCGGTTGTTTAAAATTAGAATCAACTTGTAGTTTCATCTTGACTCGTTTGACCGGAAATAACTTGTTGCTTCATTATTGGCTAGATTGAAGTTGGAAACAACTGTAGCTTCATTCCAGACTCGTTTGAAGTTGAAACAACTTGTAGCTTCATTTTCGGTTGTTAAAATTAGAATCAACTGTTGTAGTTTCATTCTTGACTCGTTTGAGCCCGGGAAACCAACTTGTTGCGTCATTATTGGCTGATGAAGTTGGAAACAACTTGTAGCTTCAGTCAGACTCGTTTGAAGTTGAAAACAACTTGTGTAGCTTCATTTTCGGTTGTTTAAATTAGATCAACTTGTAGTTTCATTCTGACTCGTTGAGCCTGTAAACCAACTTGTTGCTTCATTCTTGCTAGATTGAAGTTGGAAACAACTTGTAGCTTCATTCTAGATCGTTTGAAGTGAAAACAACTTGTAGCTTCATTTTCGTTGTTTAAACATTAGAATCAACTTGTAGTTTCATTCTTGGACTCGTTTGAGCCCTGGAACAACTTGTTGCTTTCATCTTGCTAGATTGAGTTGGAAACAACTTGTAGCTTCATTCCCAACTCGTTTGACGTTGAAAACAACTTGTGCTTCATTTTCGGTTGTTTAAAATTAGAATCAACTTGTAGTTTCATTCTTGACTCGTTTGAGCTGGAAACAACTTGTTGCTTCATTATTGGCTAGATGAAGTTGGAAACAACTTGTAGCTTCATTCCAGACTCGTTTGAAGTGAAAACAACTTGTAGCTTCATTTTCGGTTGTTTAAAATAGAATCCAACTTTTAGTTTCACTCTTGACTAGTTTTAAGCATGTAAACAACTTGTTGCTTCATTATTGGCTGGATTGAAGTTGGAAACGACTTGTAGCTTAATTCCAGACTCGTTTGAAGTTGAACACAACTTGTAGCTTCATTTTCGGTTGTTTAAAATTAGAATCAACTTGTAGTTTCATTCTTGACTCGTTTGAGCCTGTAAACAACTTGTTGCTTCATTATTGGTTAGATTGAAGTTGGAAACAACTTGAAGCTTCATTCTAGACTCGTTGAAGTGAAAACAATTTGTAGCTTCATTTTCGGTTGTTTAAAATTAGAATCAACTTGTAGTTTCATTCTTGAATCGTTTGAGTCCTGAGGAACACTTGTTGCTTCATTATTAGCTGATTGAAGTTGGAAACAACATCTAGCTTCATTCCAGACTCGTTTGAAGTTGAAAACAACTTGTAGCTTCATTTTCAGTTGTTTAAAATTAGAATCAACTTGTAGTTTCATTCTTGACTCGTTTAGCCTGTAAACAACTTGTTGCTTCATTATTGGCTAGATTGAGTTGGATGCAACTTGTAGCTTCATTCCAGACTCGTTTGAAGTGAAACAACTTGTTGCTTCATTTTCGGTGTTTTTTAAAATTAGAATCAACTTGTAGTTTCATTCTTGATCGTTTAGCATGGAAACAACTTGTTGCTTCATTATGGCTAGATTGAAGTTGGAAACAAACTTGTAGCTTCATTCCAGACTCGTTGTGAAGTTGAAAACAACTTGTAGCTTCATTTTTCGGTTGTTTAAAATTAGAATCAACTTGTAGTTTCATTCTTGACTCGTTTTTAAGCCTGGAAACAACTGGTGCTTCATATTGCTAGATTGAGTTGGAAACAACTTGTAGCTTCATTCCAGACTCGTTTGAAGTTGAAACAACTTGGTAGCTTCCAATTTTCGAGTGTTTAAATTAAAATCAACTTGTAGTTATTCTGGACTCGTTTAAGACCTGGAAAAAACTTGTGGCTTCATATGGCTAGATGAAGTTGGAGGAACAACTTGTAGCTTATTCCAGACTCGCTTGAAGTTGAAAACAACTTGTAGCTTCATTTCGTTTGTTTAAAATTAAAATCAACTGTAGTTTCATTCTTGACTCGTTTGAGCCTCGGATAAACAACTTGTTGCTTCATTATTGGCTAGATTGAAGTTGGAACAACTTGTAGCTTCATTCCAGACTGTTTGAAGTTGAAAACAACTGTAGCTTCATTTTCGGTGTTTAAAATTAGAATCAACTTTTAGTTTCATTCTTGACTCGTTTAGCCTGTAAACACTTGTTGCTTCATTATTGGCTAGATTGAAGTTGGTAGGAACAAATTGTAGCTTCATTCCAGACTCGTTTGAAGTTGAAAACAACTTGTAGCTTCATTTCGGTTGTTTAAATTAGAATCACTTGTAGTTTCATTCTGACTCGTTGAGCCCGGAAACAACTTGTGCTTCATTATTGGCTAGATTGAAGTTGGAAACAAACTAGCTTCCATTCAGACTCGTTTGAAGTTGAAAACAACTTGTAGCTTCATTTTCGGTTGTTTAAAATTAGAATCAACTTGTAGTTTCATTCTTGACTCGTATGAGCCTGTAAACAACTTGTTGCTTCATTATTGGCTAGATTGAAGTTGGATGCAACTTGTAGCTTCATTCAAGACTCGTTTGAAGTTGAAAACAATTTGTAGCTTCATTTTCAGTTGTTTAAAATTAGAATAAACTTGTAGTTTCATTCTTGACTCGTTTGAGCCCTGTAAACAACTTGTTGCTTCATTATTGGCTGGATTGAAGTTGGAAACAACATCTAGCTTCATTCCAGACTCGTTTTGAAGTTGAAAACAACTTGTAGCTTCATTTTCAGTTGTTTAAAATTAGAATAAACTTGTAGTTTCATTCTTGACTCGTTTGAGCTCGAAACAACTTGTTGTTTCATTATTGACTGGATTGAAGTTGGAAACGACTTGTAACTTCATTCAAGACTCGTTTGAAGTTGAACACAAACTTGTAGCTTCATTTTCGGTTGTTTAAAATTAGAATCAACTTGTAGTTTCATTCTTGACTCGTTTGAGCCTGTAAACAACTTGTTGCTTCATTATTGGTTAGATTGAAGTTGGAAACAACTTGTAGCTTCATTCTAGACTCGTTTGAAGTGGAAAACAATTTGTAGCTTCATTTTCGGTTGTTTAAAATTAGAATCAACTTGTAGTTTCATTCTTGACTCGTTTGAGCCCGGAAACAACTTGTTGCTTCATTATTGGCTGGATTGAAGTTGGAAACAACATCTAGCTTCATTCCAGACTCGTTTGAAGTTGAAAACAACTTGTAGCTTCATTTTCAGTTGTTTAAAATTAGAATCAACTTGTAGTTTCATTCTTGACTCGTTTGAGCCTGTAAACAACTTGTTGCTTCATTATTGGCTGGATTGAAGTTGGAAACAACATCTAGCTTCATTCCAGACTCGTTTGAAGTTGAAACAACTTGTAGCTTCATTTTCAGTTGTTTAAAATTAGAATCAACTTGTAGTTTCATTCTTGACTCGTTTGAGCCTGTAAACAACTTGTTGCTTCATTATTGGCTAGATTGAAGTTGGATACAACTTGTAGCTTCATTCTAGACTCGTTTGAAGTTGAAAACAATTTGTAGCTTCATTTTCGGTTGTTTAAAATTAGAATCAACTTGTAGTTTCATTCTTGACTCGTTTGAGCCTCTGGAAACAACTTGTTGTTTCATTATTGGCTAGATTGAAGTTGGAACCAACTTGTAGCTTCATTCCAAACTCGTTTGAAGTTGAAAACAACTTGTAGCTTCATTTTCGGTTGTTTAAAATTAGAATCAACTTTTAGTTTCATTCTTGACTCGTTTCAGCCTGTAAACAACTTGTTGCTTCATTATTGGCTAGATCGAAGTTGGAAACAACTTGTAGCTTCATTCTAGACTCGTTTGAAGTTGAAAAACAATTTGTAGTTTCATTCTTGACTCGTTGAGCCCGGAAACAACTTGTTGTTTCATTATTGGCTGGATTGAAGTTGGAAACGACTTGTAGCTTCATTCCAGACTCGTTTGAAGTTGAACACAACTTGTAGCTTCATTTTCGGTTGTTTAAAATTAGAATCAACTTGTAGTTTCATTCTTGACTCGTTTGAGCCTGTAAACAACTTGTTGCTTCATTATTGGTTAGATTGAAGTTGGAAACAACTTGAAGCTTCATTCTAGACTCGTTTGAAGTGGAAAACAATTTGTAGCTTCATTTTCGGTTGTTTAAAATTAGAATCAACTTGTAGTTTCATTCTTGAATCGTTTGAGTCCGGAAACAACTTGTTGCTTCATTATTGGCTGGATTGAAGTTGGAAACAACATCTAGCTTCATTCCAGACTCGTTTGAAGTTGAAAACAACTTGTAGCTTCATTTTCAGTTGTTTAAAATTAGAATCAACTTGTAGTTTCATTCTTGACTCGTTTGAGCCTGTAAACAACTTGTTGCTTCATTATTGGCTAGATTGATGTTGGATGCAACTTGTAGCTTCATTCTAGACTCGTTTGAAGTTGAAACCAATTTGTAGCTTCATTTTCGGTTGTTTAAAATTAGAATCAAATTGTAGTTTCATTCTTGACTCATTTGAGCCCGGAAACAACTTGTTGCTTCATTATTGGCTGGATTGAAGTTGGAAACAACATGTAGCTTCATTCCAGACTCGTTTGAAGTTGAAAACAACTTGTAGCTTCATTTTCAGTTGTTTAAAATTAGAATCAACTTGCAGTTTCATTCTTGACTCGTTTGAGCCTGTAAACCACATGTTCCTTTATTATTGGCTAGATCAAAGTTGGAAACAACTTGTAGCTTCATTCTAGACTCGTTTGAAGTTGAAAACAAATTGTAGTTTCATTCTTGACCCGTTTGAGCCCGGAAACAACTTCTTGTTTTATTATTGGCTGGATTGAAGTTGGAAACGGCTTGTAGCTTCATTCCAGACTCGTTTGAAGTTGAACACAACTTGTAGCTTCATTTTCGGTTGTTTAAAATTAGAATCAACTTGTAGTTTCATTCTTGACTCGTTTGAGCCTGTAAACAACTTGTTGATTCATTATTGGCTCGATTGAAGTTGGATACAACTTGTAGCTTCATTCTAGACTACGTTTGAAGTTGAAAACAATTTGTAGCTTCATTTCGGTTGTTTAAAATTAGAATCAACTTGTAGTTTATTCTTGACTCGTTTGAGCCTGGAAACAACTTGTTGCTTCATTATTGCTAGATTGAAGTTGGAAACAACTTGTAGCTTCATTCCAACTCGTTTGAAGTTGAAAACAACTTGTAGCTTCATTTTCGGTTGTTTAAAATTAGAATCAACTTTTAGTTTTATTCTTGACTCGTTTCAGCCTGTAAACAACTTGTTGCTTGATTTTTGGCTAGATTGAAGTTGGATACAACTTTTTTTTTGCTAATTAAGTTGGATACAACTTGTAGCTTCATTCCAGACTCGTTTGAAGTTGAAAACAATTTGTAGCTTCATTTTCGGTTGTTTAAAATTAGAATCAACTTGTAGTTTCATTCTTGACTCGTTTGAGCCCGGAAACAACTTGTTGCTTCATTATTGGCTGGATTGAAGTTGGAAACAACATCTAGCTTCATTCCAGACTCGTTTGAAGTTGAAAACAACTTGTAGCTTCATTTTCAGTTGTTTAAAATTAGAATCAACTTGTAGTTTCATTCTTGACTCGTTTGAGCCTGTAAACAACTTGTTGCTTCATTATTGGCTAGATTGAAGTTGGATGCAACTTGTTGCTTCATTCAAGACTCGTTTGAAATTGAAAACAATTTGTAGCTTCATTTTCAGTTGTTTAAATTTAGAATAAACTTGTAGTTTCATTCTTGACTCGTTTGAGCTCGGAAACAACGTGTTGTTTCATTATTGGCTGGATTGAAGTTGGAAACGACTTGTAACTTCATTCAAGACTCGTTTGAAGTTGAACACAACTTGTAGCTTCATTTTCGGTTGTTTAAAATTAGAATCAACTTGTAGTTTCATTCTTGACTCGTTTGAGCCAGTAAACAACTTGTTGCTTCATTATTGGTTAGATTGAAGTTGGAAACAACTTGTAGCGTCATTCCAGACTCGTTTGAAGTTGAAAACAACTTGTAGCTTCATTTTCGGTTGTTTAAAATTAGAATCAACTTGTAGTTTATTCTTGACTCGTTTGAGCTCGGAAACAACTTGTTGTTTCATTATTGGCTGGATTGAAGTTGGAAACGACTTGTAACTTCATTCAAGACTCGTTTGAAGTTGAACACAACTTGTAGCTTCATTTTCGGTTGTTTAAAATTGGAATCAACTTGTAGTTTCATTCTTGACTCGTTTGAGCCAGTAAACAACTTGTTGCTTCATTATTGGTTAGATTGAAGTTGGAAACAACTTGTAGCGTCATTCTAGACTCGTTTGAAGTGGAAAACAATTTGTAGCTTCATTTTCGGTTGTTTAAAATTAGAATCAACTTGTAGTTTATTCTTGACTCGTTTGAGCCCGGAAACAACTTGTTGCTTCATTATTGGCTGGATTGAAGTTGGAAACAACATCTAGCTTCATTCCAGACTCGTTTGAAGTTGAAAACAACTTGTAGCTTCATTTTCAGTTGTTTAAAATTAGAATCAACTTGTAGTTTCATTCTTGACTCGTTTGAGCCTGTAAACAACTTGTTGCTTCATTATTGGCTAGATTGATGTTGGATGCAACTTGTAGCTTCATTCTAGACTCGTTTGAAGTTGAAACCAATTTGTAGCTTCATTTTCGGTTGTTTAAAATTAGAATCAACTTGTAGTTTCATTCTTGACTCGTTTGAGCCCGGAAACAACTTGTTGCTTCATTATTGGCTAGATCAAAGTTGGAAACAACTTGTAGCTTCATTCTAGACTCGTTTGAAGTTGAAAACAATTTGTAGTTTCATTCTTGACTCGTTTGAGCCCGGAAACAACTTCTTGTTTTATTATTGGCTGGATTGAAGTTGGAAACGGCTTGTAGCTTCATTCCGGACTCGTTTGAAGTTGAAAACAACTTGTAGCTTCATTTTCGGTTGTTTAAAATTAGAATCAACTTGTAGTTTCATTCTTGACTCGTTTGAGCCTGTAAACAACTTGTTGATTCATTATTGGCTCGATTGAAGTTGGATACAACTTGTAGCTTCATTCTAGACTCGTTTGAAGTTGAAAACAATTTGTAGCTTCATTTTCGGTTGTTTAAAATTAGAATCAACTTGTAGTTTCATTCTTGACTCGTTTGAGCCTGGAAACAACTTGTTGCTTCATTATTGGCTAGATTCAAGTTGGAAACAACTTATAGCTTCATTCCACACTCGTTTGAAGTTGAAAACAACTTGTAGCTTCATTTTCGGTTGTTTAAAATTAGAATCAACTTTTAGTTTTATTCTTGACTCGTTTCAGCCTGGAAACAACTTGTTGCTTCATTATTGGTTAGATTGAAGTTGGAAACAACATCTAGCTTCATTCCAGACTCGTTTGAAGTTGAAAACAACTTGTAGCTTCATTTTCAGTTGTTTAAAATTAGAATCAATTTGTAGTTTCATTCTTGACTCGTTTGAGCCTGTAAACAACTTGTTGCTTCATTATTGGCTAGATTGAAGTTGGATGCAACTTTTAGCTTCATTCAAGACTCGTTTGAAGTTGAAAACAATTTGTAGCTTCATTTTCAGTTGTTTAAAATTAGAATAAACTTGTAGTTTCATTCTTGACTCGTTTGAGCCTGTAAACAACTTGTTGCTTCATTATTGGCTGGATTGAAGTTGGAAACAACATCTAGCTTCATTCCAGACTCGTTTGAAGTTGAAAACAACT
Source organism: Daucus carota subsp. sativus (assembly GCF_001625215.2). Taxonomy (NCBI): domain Eukaryota; kingdom Viridiplantae; phylum Streptophyta; class Magnoliopsida; order Apiales; family Apiaceae; genus Daucus; species Daucus carota. The sequence continues at coordinate 20,849,810 of NC_030387.2, read as the reverse complement.
TGTAGCTTCATTTTCAGTTGTTTAAAATTAGAATAAACTTGTAGTTTCATTCTTGACTCGTTGGAGCTCGGAAACAACTTGTTGTTTCATTATTGGCTGGATTGAAGTTGGAAACGACTTGTAACTTCATTCAAGACTCGTTTGAAGTTGAACACAACTTATAGCTTCATTTTCGGTTGTTTAAAATTAGAATCAACTTGTAGTTTCATTCTTGACTCGTTTGAGCCTGTAAACAACTTGTTGCTTCATTATTGGTTAGATTGAAGTTGGAAACAACTTGTAGCTTCATTCTAGACTCGTTTGAAGTGGAAAACAATTTGTAGCTTCATTTTCGGTTGTTTAAAATTAGAATCAACTTGTAGTTTCATTCTTGACTCGTTTGAGCCCGGAAACAACTTGTTGCTTCATTATTGGCTGGATTGAAGTTGGAAACAACATCTAGCTTCATTCCAGACTCGTTTGAAGTTGAAAACAACTTGTAGCTTCATTTTCAGTTGTTTAAAATTAGAATCAACTTGTAGTTTCATTCTTGACTCGTTTGAGCCCGGAAACAACTTGTTGCTTCATTATTGGCTGGATTGAAGTTGGAAACGACTTGTAGCTTCATTCCAGACTCGTTTGAAGTTGAACACAACTTGTAGCTTCATTTTCGGTTGTTTAAAATTAGAATCAACTTGTAGTTTCATTCTTGACTCGTTTGAGCCAGTAAACAACTTGTTGCTTCATTATTGGTTAGATTGAAGTTGAAAACAACTTGTAGCTTCATTCTAGACTCGTTTGAAGTGGAAAACAATTTGTAGCTTCATTTTCGGTTGTTTAAAATTAGAATCAACTTGTAGTTTCATTCTTGACTCGTTTGAGCCCGGAAACAACTTGTTGCTTCATTATTGGCTGGATTGAAGTTGGAAACAACATCTAGCTTCATTCCAGACTCGTTTGAAGTTGAAAACAACTTGTAGCTTCATTTTCAGTTGTTTAAAATTAGAATCAATTTGTAGTTTCATTCTTGACTCGTTTGAGCCCGGAAACAACTTGTTGCTTCATTATTGGCTAGATTGAAGTTGGAAACAACATGTAGCTTCATTCCAGACTCGTTTGAAGTTGAACACAACTTGTAGCTTCATTTTCGGTTGTTTAAAATTAGAATCAACTTGTAGTTTCATTCTTGACTCGTTTGAGCCTGTAAACAACTTGTTGCTTCATTATTGGCTAGATTGAAGTTGGAAACAACATGTAGCTTCATTCCAGACTCGTTTGAAGTTGAAAACAATTTGTAGATTCATTTTCCGTTGTTTAAAATTAGAATCAACTTGTAGTTTCATTCTTGACTCGTTTGAGCCTGTAAACAACTTGTTGCTTCATTATTGGCTCGATTGAAGTTGGATACAACTTGTAGCTTCATTCTAGACTCGTTTGAAGTTGAAAACAATTTGTAGCTTCATTTTCGGTTGTTTAAAATTAGAATCAACTTGTAGTTTCATTCTTGACTCGTTTTAGCCTGGAAACAACTTGTTGCTTCATTATTGGCTAGATTGAAGTTGGAAACAACTTGTAGCTTCATTCCAAACTCGTTTGAAGTTGAAAACAACTTGTAGCTTCATTTTCAGTTGTTTAAAATTAGAATAAACTTGTAGTTTCATTCTTGACTCGTTTGAGCTCGGAAACAACTTGTTGTTTCATTATTGGCTGGATTGAAGTTGGAAACGACTTGTAACTTCATTCAAGACTCGTTTGTAGTTGACACACTTATAGCTTCAACTAGCTATTTTCGGTTGTTTAAAATTAGAATCAACTTGTAGTTTCATTCTTGACTCGTTTGAGCCTGTAAACAACTTGTTGCTTCATTATTGGTTAGATTGAAGTTGGAAACAACTTGTAGCTTCATTCTAGACTCGTTGAAGTGGAAAACAATTTGTAGCTTCATTTTCGGTTGTTTAAATTAGAATCAACTTGTAGTTTCATTCTTGACTCGTTTGAGCCCGGAAACAACTTGTTGCTTCATTATTGGCTGGATTGAAGTTGGAAACAACATGTAGCTTCATTCCAGACTCGTTTGAAGTTGAAAACAATTTGTAGCTTCATTTTCCGTTGTTTAAAATTAGAATCAACTTGTAGTTTCATTCTTGACTCGTTTGAGCCTGTAAACAACTTGTTGCTTCATTATTGGCTCGATTGAAGTTGGATACAACTTGTAGCTTCATTCTAGACTCGTTTGAAGTTGAAAACAATTTTTAGCTTCATTTTCGGTTGTTTAAAATTAGAATCAACTTGTAGTTTCATTCTTGACTTGTTTTAGCCTGGAAACAACTTGTTGCTTCATTATTGGCTAGATTGAAGTTGGAAACAACTTGTAGCTTCATTCCAAACTCGTTTGAAGTTGAAAACAACTTGTAGCTTCATTTTCAGTTGTTTAAAATTAGAATCAACTTATAGTTTCATTCTTGACTCGTTTGAGCCCGGAAACAACTTGTTGCTTCATTATTGGCTGGATTGAAGTTGGAAACAACATCTAGCTTCATTCCAGACTCGTTTGAAGTTGAAAACAACTTGTAGCTTCATTTTCAGTTGTTTAAAATTAGAATCAACTTGTAGTTTCATTCTTGACTCGTTTGAGCCCGGAAACAACTTGTTGCTTCATTATTGGCTGGATTGAAGGTGGAAACGACTTGTAGCTTCATTCCAGATTCGTTTGAAGTTGAACACAACTTGTAGCTTCATTTTCGGTTGTTTAAAATTAGAATCAACTTGTAGTTTCATTCTTGACTCGTTTGAGCCTGTAAACAACTTGTTGCTTCATTATTGGCTAGATTGAAATTGGAAACAACATGTATCTTCATTCCAGACTCGTGTAAAGTTGAAAACAATTTGTAGCTTCATTTTCAGTTGTTTAAAATTAGAATCAACTTGTAGTTTCATTCTTGACTCGTTTGAGCCTGTAAACAACTTGTTGCTTCATTATTGGCTCGATTGAAGTTGGATACAACTTGTAGCTTCATTCTAGACTCGTTTGAAGTTGAAAACAATTTGTAGCTTCATTTTCGGTTGTTTAAAATTAGAATCAACTTGTAGTTTCATTCTTGACTCGTTTGAGCCTGGAAACAACTTGTTGCTTCATTATTGGCTAGATTGAAGTTGGAAACAACTTGTAGCTTCATTCCAAACTCGTTTGAAGTTGAAAACAACTTGTAGCTTCATTTTCCATTGTTTAAAATTAGAATCAACTTTTAGTTTCATTCTTGACTCGTTTCAGCCTGTAAAGAACTTGTTGCTTCATTATTGGCTAGATTGAAGTTGGATACAACTTGTAGCTTCATTCCAGACTCGTTTGAAGTTGAAAACAATTTGTAGCTTCATTTTCGGTTGTTTAAAATTAGAATCAACTTGTAGTTTCATTCTTGACTCGTTTGAGCCTGTAAACAACTTGTTGCTTCATTATTGGCTAGATCGAAGTTGGAAACAACTTGTAGCTTCATTCTAGACTCGTTTGAAGTTTAAAACAATTTGTAGTTTCATTCTTGACTCGTTTGAGCCCGGAAACAACTTGTTGCTTCATTATTGGATGGATTGAAGTTGGAAACGACTTGTAGCTTCATTCCAGACTCGTTTGAAGTTGAACACAACTTGTAGCTTCATTTTCGGTTGTTTAAAATTAGAATCAACTTGTAGTTTCATTCTTGACTCGTTTGAGCCCGGAAACAACTTGTTGCTTCATTATTGGCTAGATTGAAGTTGGATGCAACTTGTAGCTTCATTCCAGACTCGTTTGAAGTTGAACACAACTTGTAGCTTCATTTTCGGTTGTTTAAAATTAGAATCAACTTGTAGTTTCATTCTTGACTCGTTTGAGCCTGTAAACAACTTGTTGCTTCATTATTGGCTCGATTGAAGTTGGAAACAACATGTAGCTTCATTCCAGACTCGTTTGGAGTTGAAAACAATTTGTAGCTTCATTTTCAGTTGTTTAAAATTAGAATCAACTTGTAGTTTCATTCTTGACTCGTTTGAGCCTGTAAACAACTTGTTGCTTCATTATTTGCTCGATTGAAGTTGGATACAACTTGTAGCTTCATTCTAGACTCGTTTGAAGTTGAAAACAGTTTGTAGCTTCATTTTCGGTTGTTTAAAATTAGAATCAACTTGTAGTTTCATTCTTGACTCGTTTGAGCCTGTAAACAACTTGTTGCTTCATTATTGGCTCGATTGAAGTTGGATACAACTTGTAGCTTCATTCTAGACTCGTTTGAAGTTGAAACCAATTTGTAGCTTCATTTTCGGTTGTTTAAAATTAGAATCAACTTGTAGTTTCATTCTTGACTCGTTTGAGCCTGTAAACAACTTGTTGCTTCATTATTGGCTAGATCGAAGTTGGAAACAACTTGTAGCTTCATTCTAGACTCGTTTGAAGTTTAAAACAATTTGTAGTTTCATTCTTGACTCGTTTGAGCCCGGAAACAACTTGTTGCTTCATTATTGGCTGGATTGAAGTTGGAAACAACATCTAGCTTCATTCCAGACTCGTTTGAAGTTGAAAACAACTTGTAGCTTCATTTTCAGTTGTTTAAAATTAGAATCAACTTGTAGTTTCATTCTTGACTCGTTTGAGCCCGGAAACAACTTGTTGCTTCATTATTGGCTAGATTGAAGTTGGATGCAACTTGTAGCTTCATTCCAGACTCGTTTGAAGTTGAACACAACTTGTAGCTTCATTTTCGGTTGTTTAAAATTAGAATCAACTTGTAGTTTCATTCTTGACTCGTTTGAGCCTGTAAACAACTTGTTGCTTCATTATTGGCTCGATTGAAGTTGGAAACAACATGTAGCTTCATTCCAGACTCGTTTGGAGTTGAAAACAATTTGTAGCTTCATTTTCAGTTGTTTAAAATTAGAATCAACTTGTAGTTTCATTCTTGACTCGTTTGAGCCTGTAAACAACTTGTTGCTTCATTATTTGCTCGATTGAAGTTGGATACAACTTGTAGCTTCATTCTAGACTCGTTTGAAGTTGAAAACAGTTTGTAGCTTCATTTTCGGTTGTTTAAAATTAGAATCAACTTGTAGTTTCATTCTTGACTCGTTTGAGCCTGTAAACAACTTGTTGCTTCATTATTGGCTCGATTGAAGTTGGATACAACTTGTAGCTTCATTCTAGACTCGTTTGAAGTTGAAACCAATTTGTAGCTTCATTTTCGGTTGTTTAAAATTAGAATCAACTTGTAGTTTCATTCTTGACTCGTTTGAGCCTGTAAACAACTTGTTGCTTCATTATTGGCTCGATTGAAGTTGGATACAACTTGTAGCTTCATTCTAGACTCGTTTAAAGTTGAAAACAATTTGTAGCTTCATTTTCGGTTGTTTAAAATTAGAATCAACTTGTAGTTTCATTCTTGACTCGTTTGAGCCTGGAAACAACTTGTTGCTTCATTATTGGCTAGATCGAAGTTGGAAACAACTTGTAGCTTCATTCTAGACTCGTTTGAAGTTTAAAACAATTTGTAGTTTCATTCTTGACTCGTTTGAGCCCGGAAACAACTTGTTGCTTCATTATTGGATGGATTGAAGTTGGAAACGACTTGTAGCTTCATTCCAGACTCGTTTGAAGTTGAACACAACTTGTAGCTTCATTTTCGGTTGTTTAAAATTAGAATCAACTTGTAGTTTCATTCTTGACTCGTTTGAGCCCGGAAACAACTTGTTGCTTCATTATTGGCTGGATTGAAGTTCGAAACAACATCTAGCTTCATTCCAGACTCGTTTGAAGTTGAAAACAACTTGTAGCTTCATTTTCAGTTGTTTAAAATTAGAATCAACTTGTAGTTTCATTCTTGACTCGTTTGAGCCCGGAAACAACTTGTTGCTTCATTATTGGCTAGATTGAAGTTGGATGCAACTTGTAGCTTCATTCCAGACTCGTTTGAAGTTGAACACAACTTGTAGCTTCATTTTCGGTTGTTTAAAATTAGAATCAACTTGTAGTTTCATTCTTGACTCGTTTGAGCCTGTAAACAACTTGTTGCTTCATTATTGGCTCGATTGAAGTTGGAAACAACATGTAGCTTCATTCCAGACTCGTTTGGAGTTGAAAACAATTTGTAGCTTCATTTTCAGTTGTTTAAAATTAGAATCAACTTGTAGTTTCATTCTTGACTCGTTTGAGCCTGTAAACAACTTGTTGCTTCATTATTTGCTCGATTGAAGTTGGATACAACTTGTAGCTTCATTCTAGACTCGTTTGAAGTTGAAAACAGTTTGTAGCTTCATTTTCGGTTGTTTAAAATTAGAATCAACTTGTAGTTTCATTCTTGACTCGTTTGAGCCTGTAAACAACTTGTTGCTTCATTATTGGCTCGATTGAAGTTGGATACAACTTGTAGCTTCATTCTAGACTCGTTTGAAGTTGAAACCAATTTGTAGCTTCATTTTCGGTTGTTTAAAATTAGAATCAACTTGTAGTTTCATTCTTGACTCGTTTGAGCCTGTAAACAACTTGTTGCTTCATTATTGGCTCGATTGAAGTTGGATACAACTTGTAGCTTCATTCTAGACTCGTTTAAAGTTGAAAACAATTTGTAGCTTCATTTTCGGTTGTTTAAAATTAGAATCAACTTGTAGTTTCATTCTTGACTCGTTTGAGCCTGGAAACAACTTTTTTTATTTTTTGCTAAATAAAATATTATATTAAAGAAAGAAGTTACAATTCTAGGGGCATACCCCGCGGAAAAGATGAAACATGCATAAGCAAAGCATTACAGAATACAAAATGCAAAAATACATAGAATAACCAACTGGAGTACAAATAAAGCCAAGGAACAGGTCCACTAAATAAATCTACTACAAGACCTCAGAATATAAAACTATGTAAAGCAGAATCTAAACGAGCTGCTTTTGTAAAAGTTTCACATGAAAAAAGGCGATTACGCATAGTATCTTGAATCCTTTGAATAATCAAGGTTGGCTGAGAGAGATGACCAGGGGAATGCATTCTAGAATTACGTTCTGTCCACACATGATAAAACGTGGCAGAAATGTACAGGTAAGCAATATGAGTCCTAGCAGGATCAGCAACTGAGGTTAACGGACGTCCAGCACAAATATCCAACCAGGAAGAAGAGACAGCCAAGGGACAAGCACGTAGAATAGTCCTTGTGTAACTACAAGCACAGTAGAGATGCTGATGCGATTCACAGTCAATACCACAAAGGAGGCAGTCCAGATTAACATTCATTTGAAAACTCTGCATCCTATCCTTGGTAAGGAGCCTTTCCTTCATAACTAACCAAGTAGTGAAGGCAAATTTAGAAACTTTGAATTTATTCCAAACAAATGATAACCAAGGTGGAGGAATAATATGATCCTGAAGAGAATTGTAGATGGCCGAAAGAGAAACCTTGTTCAAACCTCCATCATCCCAAACAATTCTGTCAAACCCACGAGGATAAAAATTTTCACACAAAGCTCTAAGGTCACGCACAGGTTGATAATTGCTAACACCCAAAGACCACAATCCATCCTGTTGAATACTGCTGAGAGGGGCAAGTAACTGCGAGTTCATGGCAGAAATTATGGAAGCATCAAATTGATGTAGCAACGGTTTATTGTTTAGCCACGGGTCATGCCATAGTAGAAAACTAGAATCAATGCCAGGAAAGTATTTGATATATTCCGCAGCTTAGGCCTCGAATTCAGAATTTTACGCCAAATCCAAGAGCACTTTGAGGGAATGGACATAGTCCAGAACCCCTTGAATTTAAGCTCATAACAGTAGATCCAGTTTACCCACAAAGACTCAACTTTAGTGATAATCCTCCAGAGTTGATATAAAGCAGATGCCTCATTCAAGATTTTAAAATTTGTAATGCCCAGTCCACCTTCATTCTTTGGATAGCAACAGGCCTTCCAAGCAACCTTATGAACAGTCCTGGTTGTTAAACTGCCAGCCCAGAGAAATCTAGCAAGAATACCATTGATTTTCTTTACTACCATAATAGGTAGAAAGAGAAGCATGCGAGCCCAGAAATTGTAGAATGCAGAGAGTATAGAATTGATGAGTTGGAGGCGCCCCGCTTGACTTATACTCCTGTTGGTCCACAACTCTACACGACTACAAATTCTATGAATTAAAGGCTGACAGTCACGAGTAGTTAAGCACTTGGACAATAACGGAACACCAAGATATGTAATAGGCAAATGACCCTCAGTAAACCCAGAGAAATTTAACACAGACATCTTTATATTATTAGGCACATCTCCAAAGAACACCGTACATTTTTCATTGTTGAGATGCAACCCTGAAATTGAAGAGAACAAAGTCACAGCATTCCGAAGTATAGAAAAAGATTCAATATCACCTTTACAGAACATCAACAAGTCATCGGCAAAAACTAAGTGAGTCAGGTTCAATTTCCTACATCTCCAGTGGTAACAAAAATTACTCCCCTCCATCACTTTCAGAACACAAATGTTGAGCAACTCCATAGCTAAAACAAAGAGGTAAGGGCTTATTGGATCACCTTGACGGATCCCCGATTTCGCAGAAAAATACCCCTCCAATGCACCATTAACTTTGACAGAGTGCATACAAGTCGAAACACAAACTCGAATCAAATTAATAAACTTGGCAGGGAAGTTCATTGCACTCAGGACATTGAAAATGAAGGACCAATTTAGAGAATCAAATGCCTTCCTGATGTCCAGTTTACAAGTAATCCGAGAAGGGCCAACAGCAAGATGATAATCACGACATAAAGATTGTGCAAGAGCAACATTATCACCAAGACTTCTACCGGGTAAAAATGTTGTCTGATTCAAAGATATAAGAGAAGGCATGACAGAGCTCATTCTAGATGCAATCATTTTCCCAATACATTTGTAAATAGCATTACAACACGAAATCGGCCGAAACTGACTCATATGAGTAACATTTGATACCTTAGGAATAAGGGCAATAGCGGAGGAGTTGACACTTCTGGGCAATTGACCAGTTGCAAAGAAGAAGAGATTAGCATCAGAGGTCTCCTTTCCGACAATATTCCAGGCCTTTACAAAAAATTCTGGGGGAAACCCATCAGGGCCGGGGCTCTTTCCCTTGGCCATGCATTTAAACGTATTGAAAACATCAGCAGCAGAAAAAGGCTTGTCAATCTCTACTTTTTCATCAGCACTCAGCTTCTTTAAGGTATTCAATTCTGGCCAGTGTAAGAAATCAGCACTAACTTCATGCCCAGTTCCAAGAAGCCTTTTGTAAAAATCGATAGCAACATTGGAGATATTGCTATGCCCAACATGAACAGCCCCCATATCATCAGATAGACTGAGAATCTTGTTTGAATTCCATCGACTTTTGCAAGAATTAAAGAAGAACTTGTTGTTGTTGTCACCATGCTTAAGCCAGCGGATTCTGGATTTTTGGCACAAGAATTTCTCTTCAGTACAAAGAGCATTCTGCAGCTGCAAACAGAGATTGGCTTCAACAGATCTTTGTGAAGGAGAAGGCAAATCTGGAAGGGAAGCTTGAAAATTAAGGAGATCAGTTCTGGCCTGTGCAACCTTGCAGTGTAAATTACCACCTTCACTATTGAGCACTTTAAGGGCTGATTTAACACTTTTGAGCTTGGTGGACAGAATATACCACGGACTACCAGTTACAGGAGAATTCCAAGCTTGATTAACAACATCTAAAAACGAATCACAGTCCATAACATGCCAAAATAATTGAAAAGGTTTGTGAATGAAATCACGAGCAATGCCAAGGGAAACACCAGCAGGATTGTGATCCGATAAACCTCTTGGGAGAAAATGAGCCAAAGATAAATCAAAGGAAGCAAGCCAAGAGTCGTTTACCAAAATTCTGTCAAGCTTACGAGTAACAGGGTTAGAGAGATTGCCATCCCACCATGTGAAAACAGGCCCTTGATACCTCAAATCAGCTAACCCCGAGGAGGTAATACAGTTTCTGAAATCCTCAATATAAGTTCTACGACGAGGCATATTACCATTAGTTTCAAAGGGATGCAGAAACGTATTAAAATCTCCCATTAAACACCAAGGAGGCATGTCAGAATCAGTGTACCTCTGCTGAAAGATTGACAAATTATCCCACAACTGTCGTCTCAATATACCATCATTATAGGCATAAATCATTGTAAGAATACAAGCAGAATTACCATCAGAATGCATAACCTCGCATGTAATATGTTGAGCAGAAGAATCAAGAAGATTTATCTTCCAAAGAGCTTCATCCCAGCCAAACCAAAGGCGGCCATTATTGTGGAAATCATAGTTGAAAATCCAGTTAAAACGAGGGGCTATAGTTGCAGAAATACGAGCAGCGTCTTCCTGTTTAACATGTGTTTCCAATAGGGCTGCGATACCGAATTTATTGACGCTCAAAAAATCTTTAACAAAAGAAACTTTATTATGTAGCCCTCTTACATTGTAGGAACAAAAAACTTGTTGCTTCATTATTGGCTAGATTGAAGTTGGAAACAACTTGTAGCTTCATTCCAAACTCGTTTGAAGTTGAAAACAACTTGTAGCTTCATTTTCCGTTGTTTAAAATTAGAATCAACTTTTAGTTTCATTCTTGACTCGTTTCAGCCTGTAAAGAACTTGTTGCTTCATTATTGGCTAGATTGAAGTTCGATACAACTTGTAGCTTCATTCCAGACTCGTTTGAAGTTGAAAACAAATTGTAGCTTCATTTTCGGTTGTTTAAAATTAGAATCAACTTGTAGTTTCATTCTTGACTCGTTTGAGCCTGGAAACAACTTGTTGCTTCATTATTGGCTAGATTGAAGTTGGAAACAACTTGTAGCTTCATTCCAAACTCGTTTGAAGTTGAAAACAACTTGTAGCTTCATTTTTGGTTGTTTAAAATTAGAATCAACTTTTAGTTTCATTCTTGACTCGTTTCAGCCTGTAAACAACTTGTTGCTTCATTATTGACTAGATCGAAGTTGGAAACAACTTGTAGCTTCATTCTAGACTCGTTTGAAGTTGAAAACAATTTGTAGTTTCATTCTTGACTCGTTTGAGCCCGGAAACAACTTGTTGCTTCATTATTGGATGGATTGAAGTTGGAAACGACTTGTAGCTTCATTCCAGACTCGTTTGAAGTTGAACACAACTTGTAGCTTCATTTTCGGTTGTTTAAAATTAGAATCAACTTGTAGTTTCATTCTTGACTCGTTTGAGCCCGGAAACAACTTGTTGCTTCATTATTGGCTGGATTGAAGTTGGAAACAACATCTAGCTTCATTCCAGACTCGTTTGAAGTTGAAAACAACTTGTAGCTTCATTTTCAGTTGTTTAAAATTAGAATCAACTTGTAGTTTCATTCTTGACTCGTTTGAGCCCGGAAACAACTTGTTGCTTCATTATTGGCTGGATTGAAGTTGGAAACAACATCTAGCTTCATTCCAGACTCGTTTGAAGTTGAAAACAACTTGTAGCTTCATTTTCAGTTGTTTAAAATTAGAATAAACTTGTAGTTTCATTCTTGACTCGTTTGAGCCCGGAAACAACTTGTTGTTTCATTATTGGCTGGATTGAAGTTGGAAACGACTTGTAACTTCATTCCAGACTCGTTTGAAGTTGAACACAACTTGTAGCTTCATTTTCGGTTGTTTAAAATTAGAATCAACTTGTAGTTTCATTCTTGACTCGTTTGAGCCTGTAAACAACTTGTTGCTTCATTATTGGTTAGATTGAAGTTGGAAACAACTTGTAGCTTCATTGTAGACTCGTTTGAAGTGGAAAACAATTTGTAGATTCATTTTCGGTTGTTTAAAATTAGAATCAACTTGTAGTTTCATTCTTGACTCGTTTGAGCCCGAAAACAACTTGTTGCTTCATTATTGGCTGGATTGAAGTTGGAAACAACATCTAGCTTCATTCCAGACTCGTTTGAAGTTGAAAACAACTTGTAGCTTCATTTTCAGTTGTCACTTGTAGTTTCATTCTTGACTCGTTTGAGCCCGGAAACAACTTGTTGCTTCATTATTGGCTGGATTGAAGTTGGAAACGACTTGTAGCTTCATTCCAGACTCGTTTGAAGTTGAACACAACTTGTAGCTTTATTTTCGGTTGTTTAAAATTAGAATCAACTTGTAGTTTCATTCTTGACTCGTTTGAGCCTGTAAACAACTTGTTGCTTCATTATTGGCTGGATTGAAGTTGGAAACAACTTGTAGCTTCATTCTAGACTCGTTTGAAGTGGAAAACAATTTGTAGCTTCATTTTCGGTTGTTTAAAATTAGAATCAACTTGTAGTTTCATTCTTGACTCGTTTGAGCCTGTAAACAACTTGTTGCTTCATTATTGGTTAGATTGAAGTTGGAAACAACTTGTAGCTTCATTCTAGACCCGTTTGAAGTGGAAAACAATTTGTAGCTTCATTTTCGGTTGTTTAAAATTAGAATCAACTTGTAGTTTCATTCTTGACTCGTTTGAGCCCGAAAACAACTTGTTGCTTCATTATTGGCTGGATTGAAGTTGGAAACAACATCTAGCTTCATTCCAGACTCGTTTGAAGTTGAAAACAACTTGTAGCTTCATTTTCAGTTGTCACTTGTAGTTTCATTCTTGACTCGTTTGAGCCCGGAAACAACTTGTTGCTTCATTATTGGCTGGATTGAAGTTGGAAACGACTTGTAGCTTCATTCCAGACTCGTTTGAAGTTGAACACAACTTGTAGCTTCATTTTCGGTTGTTTAAAATTAGAATCAACTTGTAGTTTCATTCTTGACTCGTTTGAGCCTGTAAACAACTTGTTGCTTCATTATTGGCTAGATTGAAGTTGGAAACAATATGTAGCTTCATTCTAGACTCGTTTGAAGTTGAAAACAATTTGTAGCTTCATTTTCAGTTGTTTAAAATTAGAATCAACTTGTAGTTTCATTCTTGACTCGTTTGAGCCTGTAAACAACTTGTTGCTTCATTATTGGCTAGATTGAAGTTGGAAACAACTTGTAGCTTCATTCCAAACTCGTTTGAAGTTGAAAACAACTTGTAGCTTCATTTTTGGTTGTTTAAAATTAGAATCAACTTTTAGTTTCATTCTTGACTCGTTTCAGCCTGTAAACAACTTGTTGCTTCATTATTGGCTAGATCGAAGTTGGAAACAACTTGTAGCTTCATTCTAGACTCGTTTGAAGTTGAAAACAATTTGTAGTTTCATTCTTGACTCGTTTGAGCCCGGAAACAACTTGTTGCTTCATTATTGGATGGATTGAAGTTGGAAACAACTTGTAGCTTCATTCCAGACTCGTTTGAAGTTGAACACAACTTGTAGCTTCATTTTCGGTTGTTTAAAATTAGAATCAACTTGTAGTTTCATTCTTGACTCGTTTGAGCCCGGAAACAACTTGTTGCTTCATTATTGGCTGGATTGAAGTTGGAAACAACTTACAGCTTCATTCCAGACTCGTTTGAAGTTGAAAACAACTTGTAGCTTCATTTTCAGTTGTTTAAAATTAGAATCAACTTGTAGTTTCATTCTTGACTCGTTTGAGCCTTTAAACAACTTGTTGCTTCATTATTGGCTAGATTGAAGTTGGATGCAACTTGTAGCTTCATTCAAGACTCGTTTGAAGTTGAAAACAATTTGTAGCTTCATTTTCAGTTGTTTAAAAATAGAATAAACTTGTAGTTTCATTCTTGACTCGTTTGAGCCTGGAAACAACTTGTTGCTTCATTATTTGCTGGATTGAAGTTGGAAACAACATCTAGCTTCATTCCAGACTCGTTTGAAGTTGAAAACAATTTGTAGCTTCATTTTCAGTTGTTTAAAATTAGAATCAACTTGTAGTTTCATTCTTGACTCGTTTGAGCCTGTAAACAACTTGTTGCTTCATTATTAGCTCGATTGAAGTTGGATACAACTTGTAGCTTCATTCTAGACTCGTTTGAAGTTGAAAACAATTTGTAGCTTCATTTTCGGTTGTTTAAAATTAGAATTAACTTGTAGTTTCATTCTTGACTCGTTTGAGCCTGGAAACAACTTGTTGCTTCATTATTGGCTAGATTGAAGTTGGAAACAACTTGTAGCTTCATTCCAAACTCGTTTGAAGTTGAAAACAACTTGTAGCTTCATTTTCAGTTGTTTAAAATTAGAATCAACTTGTAGTTTCATTCTTGACTCGTTTGAGCCCGGAAACAACTTGTTGCTTCATTATTGGCTGGATTGAAGTTGGAAACAACATCTAGCTTCATTCCAGACTCGTTTGAAGTTGAAAACAACTTGTAGCTTCATTTTCAGTTGTTTAAAATTAGAATCAACTTGTAGTTTCATTCTTGACTCGTTTGAGCCCGGAAACAACTTGTTGCTTCATTATTGGCTGGATTGAAGTTGGAAACGACTTGTAGCTTCATTCCAGACTCGTTTGAAGTTGAGAACAACTTGTAGCTTCATTTTCGGTTGTTTAAAATTAGAATCAACTTGTAGTTTCATTCTTGACTCGTTTGAGCCTGTAAACAACTTGTTGCTTCATTATTGGCTAGATTGAAGTTGGAAACAACATGTAGCTTCATTCCAGACTCGTTTGAAGTTGAAAACAATTTGTAGCTTCATTTTCAGTTGTTTAAAATTAGAATCAACTTGTAGTTTCATTCTTGACTCATTTGAGCCTGTAAACAACTTGTTGCTTCATTATTGGCTCGATTGAAGTTGGATACAACTTGTAGCTTCATTCTAGACTCGTTTGAAGTTGAAAACGATTTGTAGCTTCATTTTCGGTTGTTTAAAATTAGAATCAACTTGTAGTTTCATTCTTGACTCGTTTGAGCCTGGAAACAACTTGTTGCTTCATTATTGGCTAGATTGAAGTTGGAAACAACTTGTAGCTTCATTCCAAACTCGTTTGAAGTTGAAAACAACTTGTAGCTTCATTTTCCGTTGTTTAAAATTAGAATCAACTTTCAGTTTCATTCTTGACTCGTTTCAGCCTGTAAAGAACTTGTTGCTTCATTATTGGCTAGATTGAAGTTGGATACAACTTGTAGCTTCATTCCAGACTCGTTTGAAGTTGAAAACAATTTGTAGCTTCATTTTCGGTTGTTTAAAATTAGAATCAACTTGTGGTTTCATTCTTGACTCGTTTGAGCCTGGAAACAACTTGTTGCTTCATTATTGGCTAGATTGAAGTTGGAAACAACTTGTAGCTTCATTCCAAACTCGTTTGAAGTTGAAAACAACTTGTAGCTTCATTTTTGGTTGTTTAAAATTAGAATCAACTTTTAGTTTAATTCTTGACTCGTTTCAGCCTGTAAATAACTTGTTGCTTCATTATTGGCTAGATCGAAGTTGGAAACAACTTGTAGCTTCATTCCAGACTCGTTTGAAGTTGAAAACAATTTGTAGTTTCATTCTTGACTCGTTTGAACCCGGAAACAACTTGTTGCTTCATTATTGGATGGATTGAAGTTGGAAACGACTTGTAGCTTCATTCTAGACTCGTTTGAAGTTGAACACAACTTGTAGCTTCATTTTCGGTTGTTTAAAATTAGAATCAACTTGTAGTTTCATTCTTGACTCGTTTGAGCCTGTAAACAACTTGTTGCTTCATTATTGGCTGGATTGAAGTTGGAAACAACATCTAGCTTCATTCCAGACTCGTTTGAAGTTGAAAACAACTTGTAGCTTCATTTTCAGTTGTTTAAAATTAGAATAAACTTGTAGTTTCATTCTTGACTCGTTTGAGCCCGGAAACAACTTGTTGTTTCATTATTGGCTGGATTGAAGTTGGAAACGACTTGTAACTTCATTCCAGACTCGTTTGAAGTTGAACACAACTTGTAGCTTCATTTTCGGTTGTTTAAAATTAGAATCAACTTGTAGTTTCATTCTTGACTCGTTTGAGCCTGTAAACAACTTGTTGCTTCATTATTGGTTAGATTGAAGTTGGAAACAACTTGTAGCTTCATTCTAGACTCGTTTGAAGTGGAAAACAATTTGTAGCTTCATTTTCGGTTGTTTAAAATTAGAATCAACTTGTAGTTTCATTCTTGACTCGTTTGAGCCCGAAAACAACTTGTTGCTTCATTATTGGCTGGATTGAAGTTGGAAACAACATCTAGCTTCATTCCAGACTCGTTTGAAGTTGAAAACAACTTGTAGCTTCATTTTCAGTTGTCACTTGTAGTTTCATTCTTGACTCGTTTGAGCCCGGAAACAACTTGTTGCTTCATTATTGGCTGGATTGAAGTTGGAAACGACTTGTAGCTTCATTCCAGACTCGTTTGAAGTTGAACACAACTTGTAGCTTCATTTTCGGTTGTTTAAAATTAGAATCAACTTGTAGTTTCATTCTTGACTCGTTTGAGCCTGTAAACAACTTGTTGCTTCATTATTGGCTAGATTGAAGTTGGAAACAATATGTAGCTTCATTCTAGACTCGTTTGAAGTTGAAAACAATTTGTAGCTTCATTTTCAGTTGTTTAAAATTAGAATCAACTTGTAGTTTCATTCTTGACTCGTTTGAGCCTGTAAACAACTTGTTGCTTCATTATTGGCTAGATTGAAGTTGGAAACAACTTGTAGCTTCATTCCAAACTCGTTTGAAGTTGAAAACAACTTGTAGCTTCATTTTTGGTTGTTTAAAATTAGAATCAACTTTTAGTTTCATTCTTGACTCGTTTCAGCCTGTAAACAACTTGTTGCTTCATTATTGGCTAGATCGAAGTTGGAAACAACTTGTAGCTTCATTCTAGACTCGTTTGAAGTTGAAAACAATTTGTAGTTTCATTCTTGACTCGTTTGAGCCCGGAAACAACTTGTTGCTTCATTATTGGATGGATTGAAGTTGGAAACCACTTGTAGCTTCATTCCAGACTCGTTTGAAGTTGAACACAACTTGTAGCTTCATTTTCGGTTGTTTAAAATTAGAATCAACTTGTAGTTTCATTCTTGACTCGTTTGAGCCCGGAAACAACTTGTTGCTTCATTATTGGCTGGATTGAAGTTGGAAACAACTTACAGCTTCATTCCAGACTCGTTTGAAGTTGAAAACAACTTGTAGCTTCATTTTCAGTTGTTTAAAATTAGAATCAACTTGTAGTTTCATTCTTGACTCGTTTGAGCCTTTAAACAACTTGTTGCTTCATTAATGGCTAGATTGAAGTTGGATGCAACTTGTAGCTTCATTCAAGACTCGTTTGAAGTTGAAAACAATTTGTAGCTTCATTTTCAGTTGTTTAAAAATAGAATAAACTTGTAGTTTCATTCTTGACTCGTTTGAGCCTGGAAACAACTTGTTGCTTCATTATTTGCTGGATTGAAGTTGGAAACAACATCTAGCTTCATTCCAGACTCGTTTGAAGTTGAAAACAATTTGTAGCTTCATTTTCAGTTGTTTAAAATTAGAATCAACTTGTAGTTTCATTCTTGACTCGTTTGAGCCTGTAAACAACTTGTTGCTTCATTATTAGCTCGATTGAAGTTGGATACAACTTGTAGCTTCATTCTAGACTCGTTTGAAGTTGAAAACAATTTGTAGCTTCATTTTCGGTTGTTTAAAATTAGAATTAACTTGTAGTTTCATTCTTGACTCGTTTGAGCCTGGAAACAACTTGTTGCTTCATTATTGGCTAGATTGAAGTTGGAAACAACTTGTAGCTTCATTCCAAACTCGTTTGAAGTTGAAAACAACTTGTAGCTTCATTTTCAGTTGTTTAAAATTAGAATCAACTTGTAGTTTCATTCTTGACTCGTTTGAGCCCGGAAACAACTTGTTGCTTCATTATTGGCTGGATTGAAGTTGGAAACAACATCTAGCTTCATTCCAGACTCGTTTGAAGTTGAAAACAACTTGTAGCTTCATTTTCAGTTGTTTAAAATTAGAATCAACTTGTAGTTTCATTCTTGACTCGTTTGAGCCCGGAAACAACTTGTTGCTTCATTATTGGCTGGATTGAAGTTGGAAACGACTTGTAGCTTCATTCCAGACTCGTTTGAAGTTGAGAACAACTTGTAGCTTCATTTTCGGTTGTTTAAAATTAGAATCAACTTGTAGTTTCATTCTTGACTCGTTTGAGCCTGTAAACAACTTGTTGCTTCATTATTGGCTAGATTGAAGTTGGAAACAACATGTAGCTTCATTCCAGACTCGTTTGAAGTTGAAAACAATTTGTAGCTTCATTTTCAGTTGTTTAAAATTAGAATCAACTTGTAGTTTCATTCTTGACTCATTTGAGCCTGTAAACAACTTGTTGCTTCATTATTGGCTCGATTGAAGTTGGATACAACTTGTAGCTTCATTCTAGACTCGTTTGAAGTTGAAAACGATTTGTAGCTTCATTTTCGGTTGTTTAAAATTAGAATCAACTTGTAGTTTCATTCTTGACTCGTTTGAGCCTGGAAACAACTTGTTGCTTCATTATTGGCTAGATTGAAGTTGGAAACAACTTGTAGCTTCTTTCCAAACTCGTTTGAAGTTGAAAACAACTTGTAGCTTCATTTTCCGTTGTTTAAAATTAGAATCAACTTTTAGTTTCATTCTTGACTCGTTTCAGCCTGTAAAGAACTTGTTGCTTCATTATTGGCTAGATTGAAGTTGGATACAACTTGTAGCTTCATTCCAGACTCGTTTGAAGTTGAAAACAATTTGTAGCTTCATTTTCGGTTGTTTAAAATTAGAATCAACTTGTGGTTTCATTCTTGACTCGTTTGAGCCTGGAAACAACTTGTTGCTTCATTATTGGCTAGATTGAAGTTGGAAACAACTTGTAGCTTCATTCCAAACTCGTTTGAAGTTGAAAACAACTTGTAGCTTCATTTTTGGTTGTTTAAAATTAGAATCAACTTTTAGTTTAATTCTTGACTCGTTTCAGCCTGTAAATAACTTGTTGCTTCATTATTGGCTAGATCGAAGTTGGAAACAACTTGTAGCTTCATTCCAGACTCGTTTGAAGTTGAAAACAATTTGTAGTTTCATTCTTGACTCGTTTGAACCCGGAAACAACTTGTTGCTTCATTATTGGATGGATTGAAGTTGGAAACGACTTGTAGCTTCATTCTAGACTCGTTTGAAGTTGAACACAACTTGTAGCTTCATTTTCGGTTGTTTAAAATTAGAATCAACTTGTAGTTTCATTCTTGACTCGTTTGAGCCTGTAAACAACTTGTTGCTTCATTATTGGTCAGATTGAAGTTGGAAACAACTTGTAGCTTCATTCTAGACTCGTTTGAAGTTGAAAACAATTTGTAACTTCATTTTCGGTTGTTTAAAATTAGAATCAACTTGTAGTTTCATTCTTGACTCGTTTGAGCCTGGAAACAACTTGTTGCTTCATTATTGGCTAGATTGAAGTTGGAAACAACTTGTAGCTTCATTCCAAACTCGTTTGAAGTTGAAAACAACTTGTAGCTTTATTTTCCGTTGTTTAAAATTAGAATCAACTTTTAGTTTCATTCTTGACTCGTTTGAGCCTGTAAACAACTTGTCGCTTCATTATTGGCTAGATTGAAGTTGGAAACAACTTGTAGCTTCATTCCAAACTCGTTTGAAGTTGAAAACAACTTGTAGCTTCATTTTTGGTTGTTTAAAATTAGAATCAACTTTTAGTTTCATTCTTGACTCGTTTCAGCCTGTAAACAACTTGTTGCTTCATTATTGGCTAGATCGAAGTTGGAAACAACTTGTAGCTTCATTCTAGACTCGTTTGAAGTTGAAAACAATTTGTAGTTTCATTCTTGACTCGTTTGAGCCCGGAAACAACTTGTTGCTTCATTATTGGATGGATTGAAGTTGGAAACGACTTGTAGCTTCATTCCAGACTCGTTTGAAGTTGAACACAACTTGTAGCTTCATTTTCGGTTGTTTAAAATTAGAATCAACTTGTAGTTTCATTCTTGACTCGTTTGAGCCCGGAAACAACTTGTTGCTTCATTATTGGCTGGATTGAAGTTGGAAACAACATCTAGCTTCATTCCAGACTCGTTTGAAGTTGAAAACAACTTGTAGCTTCATTTTCAGTTGTTTAAAATTAGAATCAACTTGTAGTTTCATTCTTGACTCGTTTGAGCCTGTAAACAACTTGTTGCTTCATTATTGGCTAGATTGAAGTTGGATGCAACTTGTAGCTTCATTCAAGACTCGTTTGAAGTTGAAAACAATTTGTAGCTTCATTTTCAGTTGTTTAAAATTTGAATAAACTTGTAGTTTCATTCTTGACTCGTTTGAGCCCGGAAACAACTTATTGTTTCATTATTGGCTGGATTGAAGTTGGAAACGACTTGTAACTTCATTCCAGACTCGTTTGAAGTTGAACACAACTTGTAGCTTCATTTTCGATTGTTTAAAATTAGAATCAACTTGTAGTTTCATTCTTGACTCGTTTGAGCCTGTAAACAACTTGTTGCTTCATTATTGGTTAGATTGAAGTTGGAAACAACTTGTAGCTTCATTCTAGACTCGTTTGAAGTGGAAAACAATTTGTAGCTTCATTTTCGGTTGTTTAAAATTAGAATCAACTTGTAGTTTCATTCTTGACTCGTTTGAGCCCGGAAACAACTTGTTGCTTCATTATTGGCTGGATTGAAGTTAGAAACAACATCTAGCTTCATTCCAGACTCGTTTGAAGTTGAAAACAACTTGTAGCTTCATTTTCAGTTGTCACTTGTAGTTTCATTCTTGACTCGTTTGAGCCCGGAAACAACTTGTTGCTTCATTATTGGCTGGATTGAAGTTGGAAACGACTTGTAGCTTCATTCCAGACTCGTTTGAAGTTGAACACAACTTGTAGCTTCATTTTCGGTTGTTTAAAATTGGAATCAACTTGTAGTTTCATTCTTGACTCGTTTGAGCCTGTAAACAACTTGTTGCTTCATTATTGGCTAGATTGAAGTTGGAAACAACATGTAGCTTCATTCCAGACTCGTTTGAAGTTGAAAACAATTTGTAGCTTCATTTTCAGTTGTTTAAAATTAGAATCAACTTGTAGTTTCATTCTTGACTCGTTTGAGCCTGTAAACAACTTGTTGCTTCATTATTGGCTAGATTGAAGTTGGAAACAACTTGTAGCTTCATTCCAAACTCGTTTGAAGTTGAAAACAACTTGTAGCTTCATTTTTGGTTGTTTAAAATTAGAATCAACTTTTAGTTTCATTCTTGACTCGTTTCAGCCTGTAAACAACTTGTTGCTTCATTATTGGCTAGATCGAAGTTGGAAACAACTTGTAGCTTCATTCTAGACTCGTTTGAAGTTGAAAACAATTGGTAGTTTCATTCCTGACTCGTTTGTGCCCGGAAACAACTTGTTGCTTCATTATTGGATGGATTGAAGTTGGAAACGACTTGTAGCTTCATTCCAGACTCGTTTGAAGTTGAACACAACTTGTAGCTTCATTTTCGGTTGTTTAAAATTAGAATCAACTTGTAGTTTCATTCTTGACTCGTTTGAGCCCGGAAACAACTTGTTGCTTCATTATTGGCTGGATTGAAGTTGGAAACAACTTGTAGCTTCATTCTAGACTCGTTTGAAGTTGAAAACAATTTGTAGTTTCATTCTTGACTCGTTTGAGCCCGGAAACAACTTGTTGCTTCATTATTGGATGGATTGAAGTTGGAAACGACTTGTAGCTTCATTCCAGACTCGTTTGAAGTTGAACACAACTTGTAGCTTCATTTTCGATTGTTTAAAATTAGAATCAACTTGTAGTTTCATTCTTGACTCGTTTGAGCCTGTAAACAACTTGTTGCTTCATTATTGGCTGGAATGAAGTTGGAAACAACTTGTAGCTTCATTCTAGACTCGTTTGAAGTGGAAAACAATTTGTAGCTTCATTTTCGGTTGTTTAAAATTAGAATCAACTTGTAGTTTCATTCTTGACTCGTTTGAGCCCGGAAACAACTTGTTGCTTCATTATTGGCTGGATTGAAGTTGGAAACAACATCTAGCTTCATTCCAGACTCGTTTGAAGTTGAAAACAACTTGTAGCTTCATTTTCAGTTGTCACTTGTAGTTTCATTCTTGACTCGTTTGAGCCCGGAAACAACTTGTTGCTTCATTATTGGCTGGATTGAAGTTGGAAACGACTTGTAGCTTCATTCCAGACTCGTTTGAAGTTGAACACAACTTGTAGCTTCATTTTCGGTTGTTTAAAATTAGAATCAACTTGTAGTTTCATTCTTGACTCGTTTGAGCCTGTAAACAACTTGTTGCTTCATTATTGGCTAGATTGAAGTTGGAAACAACATGTAGCTTCATTCCAGACTCGTTTGAAGTTGAAAATAATTTGTAGCTTCATTTTCAGTTGTTTAAAATTAGAATCAACTTGTAGTTTCATTCTTGACTCGTTTGAGCCTGTAAACAACTTGTTGCTTCATTATTGGCTAGATTGAAGTTGGAAACAACTTGTAGCTTCATTCCAAACTCGTTTGAAGTTGAAAACAACTTGTAGCTTCATTTTTGGTTGTTTAAAATTAGAATCAACTTTTAGTTTCATTCTTGACTCTTTCGGCCTGTAAACAACTTGTTGCTTCATTATTGGCTAGATCGAAGTTGGAAACAACTTGTAGCTTCATTCTAGACTCGTTTGAAGTTGAAAACAATTTGTAGTTTCATTCTTGACTCGTTTGAGCCCGGAAACAACTTGTTGCTTCATTATTGGATAGATTGAAGTTGGAAACGACTTGTAGCTTCATTCCAGACTCGTTTGAAGTTGAACACAACTTGTAGCTTCATTTTCGGTTGTTTAAAATTAAAATCAACTTGTAGTTTCATTCTTGACTCGTTTGAGCCCGGAAACAACTTGTTGCTTCATTATTGGCTGGATTGAAGTTGGAAACAACTTACAGCTTCATTCCAGACTCGTTTGAAGTTGAAAACAACTTGTAGCTTCATTTTCAGTTGTTTAAAATTAGAATCAACTTGTAGTTTCATTCTTGACTCGTTTGAGCCTGTAAACAACTTGTTGCTTCATAATTGGCTAGATTGAAGTTGGATGCAACTTGTAGCTTCATTCAAGACTCGTTTGAAGTTGAAAACAATTTGTAGCTTCATTTTCAGTTGTTTAAAATTAAAATAAACTTGTAGTTTCATTCTTGACTCGTTTGAGCCTGGAAACAACTTGTTGCTTCATTATTGGCTGGATTGAAGTTGGAAACAACATCTAGCTTCATTCCAGACTCGTTTGAAGTTGAAAACAACTTGTAGCTTCATTTTCAGTTGTTTAAAATTAGAATAAACTTGTAGTTTCATTCTTGACTCGTTTGAGCCTGTAAACAACTTGTTGCTTCATTATTGGCTAGATTGAAGTTGGAAACAACATGTAGCTTCATTCCAGACTCGTTTGAAGTTGAAAACAATTTGTAGCTTCATTTTCAGTTGTTTAAAATTAGAATCAACTTGTAGTTTCATTCTTGACTCGTTTGAGCCTGTAAACAACTTGTTGCTTCATTATTGGCTCGATTGAAGTTGGATACAACTTGTAGCTTCATTCTAGACTCGTTTGAAGTTGAAAACAATTTGTAGCTTCATTTTCGGTTGTTTAAAATTAGAATCAACTTGTAGTTTCATTCTTGACTCGTTTGAGCCTGGAAACAACTTGTTGCTTCATTATTGGCTAGATTGAAGTTGGAAACAACTTGTAGCTTCATTCCAAACTCGTTTGAAGTTGAAAACAACTTGTAGCTTCATTTTCCGTTGTTTAAAATTAGAATCAACTTTTAGTTTCATTCTTGACTCGTTTCAGCCTGTAAAGAACTTGTTGCTTCATTATTGGCTATATTGAAGTTGGATACAACTTGTAGCTTCATTCCAGACTCGTTTGAAGTTGAAAACAATTTATAGCTTCATTTTCGGTTGTTTAAAATTAGAATCAACTTGTAGTTTCATTCTTGACTCGTTTGAGCCTGGAAACAACTTGTTGCTTCATTATTGGCTAGATTGAAGTTGGAAACAACTTGTAGCTTCATTCCAAACTCGTTTGAAGTTGAAAACAACTTGTAGCTTCATTTTTGGTTGTTTAAAATTAGAATCAACTTTTAGTTTCATTCTTGACTCGTTTCAGCCTGTAAACAACTTGTTGCTTCATTATTGGCTAGATCGAAGTTGGAAACAACTTGTAGCTTCATTCCAGACTCGTTTGAAGTTGAAAACAATTTGTAGTTTCATTCTTGACTCGTTTGAACCCGGAAACAACTTGTTGCTTCATTATTGGATGGATTGAAGTTGGAAACGACTTGTAGCTTCATTCCAGACTCGTTTGAAGTTGAACACAACTTGTAGCTTCATTTTCGGTTGTTTAAAATTAGAATCAACTTGTAGTTTCATTCTTGACTCGTTTGAGCCTGTAAACAACTTGTTGCTTCATTATTGGTTAGATTGAAGTTGGAAACAACTTGTAGCTTCATTCTAGACTCGTTTGAAGTTGAAAACAATTTGTAACTTCATTTTCGGTTGTTTAAAATTAAAATCAACTTGTAGTTTCATTCTTGACTCGTTTGAGCCTGGAAACAACTTGTTGCTTCATTATTGGCTAGATTGAAATTGGAAACAACTTGTAGCTTCATTCCAAACTCGTTTGAAGTTGAAAACAACTTGTAGCTTCATTTTCCGTTGTTTAAAATTAGAATCAACTTTTAGTTTCATTCTTGACTCGTTTCAGCCTGTAAAGAACTTGTTGCTTCATTATTGGCTAGATTGAAGTTGGATACAACTTGTAGCTTCATTCCAGACTCGTTTGAAGTTGAATACAATTTGTAACTTCATTTTCGGTTGTTTAAAATTAGAATCAACTTGTAGTTTCATTCTTGACTCGTTTGAGCCTGGAAACAACTTGTTGCTTCATTATTGGCTAGATTGAAGTTGGAAATAACTTGTAGCTTCATTCCAAACTCGTTTGAAGTTGAAAACAACTTGTACCTTCATTTTTGGTTGTTTAAAATGAGAATCAACTTTTAGTTTCATTCTTGACTCGTTTCAGCCTGTAAACAACTTGTTGCTTCATTATTGGCTAGATCGAAGTTGGAAACAACTTGTAGCTTCATTCCAGACTCGTTTGAAGTTGAAAACAATTTGTAGTTTCATTCTTGACTCGTTTGAGCCCGGAAACAACTTGTTGCTTCATTATTGGATGGATTGAAGTTGGAAACGACTTGTAGCTTCATTCCAGACTCGTTTGAAGTTGAACACAACTTGTAGCTTCATTTTCGGTTGTTTAAAATTAGAATCAACTTGTAGTTTCATTCTTGACTGGTTTGAGCCCGGAAACAACTTGTTGCTTCATTATTGGCTGGATTGAAGTTGGAAACAACTTACAGCTTCATTCCAGACTCGTTTGAAGTTGAAAACAACTTGTAGCTTCATTTTCAGTTGTTTAAAATTAGAATCAACTTGTAGTTTCATTCTTGACTCGTTTGATCCTGTAAACAACTTGTTACTTCATTATTGGCTAGATTGAAGTTGGATGCAACTTGTAGCTTCATTCAAGACTCGTTTGAAGTTGAAAACAATTTGTAGCTTCATTTTCAGTTGTTTAAAATTAGAATAAACTTGTAGTTTCATTCTTGACTCGTTTGAGCCTGGAAACAACTTGTTGCTTCATTATTGGCTGGATTGAAGTTGGAAACAACATCTAGCTTCATTCCAGACTCGGTTGAAGTTGAAAACAACTTGTAGCTTCATTTTCAGTTGTTTAAAATTAGAATAAACTTGTAGTGTCATTCTTGACTCGTTTGAGCCTGTAAACAACTTGTTGCTTCATTATTGGCTAGATTGAAGTTGGAAACAACATGTAGCTTCATTCCAGACTCGTTTGAAGTTGAAAACAATTTGTAGCTTCATTTTCAGTTGTTTAAAATTAGAATCAACTTGTAGTTTCATTCTTGACTCGTTTGAGCCTGTAAACAACTAGTTGCTTCATTATTGGCTCGATTGAAGTTGGATACAACTTGTAGCTTCATTCTAGACTCGTTTGAAGTTGAAAACAATTTGTAGCTTCATTTTCGGTTGTTTAAAATTAGAATCAACTTGTAGTTTCATTCTTGACTCGTTTGAGCCTGTAAACAACTTGTTGCTTCATTATTGGCTAGATTGAAGTTGGAAACAACTTGTAGCTTCATTCCAGACTCGTTTGAAGTTGAAAACAACTTGTAGCTTCATTTTCAGTTGTTTAAAATTAGAATCAGCTTGTAGTTTCATTCTTGACTCGTTTGAGCCCGGAAACAACTTGTTGCTTCATTATTGGCTGGATTGAAGTTGGAAACGACTTGTAGCTTCATTCCAGACTCGTTTGAAGTTGAGAACAACTTGTAGCTTCATTTTCGGTTGTTTAAAATTAGAATCAACTTGTAGTTTCATTTTTGACTCGTTTGAGCCTGTAAACAACTTGTTGCTTCATTATTGGTTAGATTGAAGTTGGAAACAACTTGTAGCTTCATTCCAGACATGTTTGAAGTTGAAAACAATTTGTAGTTTCATTCTTGACTCGTTTGAACCCGGAAACAACTTGTTGCTTCATTATTGGATGGATTGAAGTTGGAAACGACTTGTAGCTTCATTCCAGACTCGTTTGAAGTTGAACACAACTTGTAGCTTCATTTTCGGTTGTTTAAAATTAGAATCAACTTGTAGTTTCATTCTTGACTCGTTTGAGCCTGTAAACTGTAGGAACAATCGGACCTTGGCCCTGCGTTTTATGATATTAATTAAAAGTTCGAACAGAATATTAACCTTAATCGCTACGGCGCAAGCGATTCAAATCCACGTCTTCTACTGTATTCCTTGATTCTCCTTGGACGAAGTGTGGCCTTCGATCTCCCAAGGTGTGCCTCTCCTTAAAGCTCCGAAAACCCAAAACCCTAGCTGTCTCCTTGAGAAAAACGTCTGCCTCTCTCTGACTCTAGGATTAATTCGTTTTTGGTGTGTTTTTCAGCTTTAGGAGAACGAGAATATATATAGGCTACAGCAGGGATCATGGATCATTAGGTCAGGCCTTCTAATGACATTCCGGGCCAGGCCCAATGTCATTAAATATTAATTCTATCCACTAAAGAACTAATATTTGCACTACCTTTCCTAATTCCGTAAATTAATTATTTAATTCGGCTCCTATATTAATTGCTTATAAATTCCCCATGTTTAAGATATCGCATGTCCATTAATTAAATTAATTTCTAACAATTAATTTAATTAATATCTTTTATCCTTGATCATCCACTCAACCTTATAATTATGCAAGAACAAATCTGCCTGCAGGACTAAAGCATAATTATCTTTATGAGCTTTCAAGAGGACATCATCACCCGAATATATTTTTCGGACACGGTTTCCTTTTATAGTCAATATCCCACTCTGTATATAATGTCATTGCCCAATACATAAATTCGTAATTTAAAATAAATTACTTAATTTATGAGTCAAGGCATGTGCATTAAATACAAGTGTCAATCACTATATCCGGATTAAGAACTTAAGCATTAATAACATCATAGAATCTTAGTTCTTTATTGTCAGAATTAAAGAAACAATTATTCTACTATTTTGATCCCGTTCAATATACACAAAGTATATAAATATTATTCAATAGTCAAGACAAACTATTTCCAAATAATACTTCAGCCGTTCCAGTGGTTTGTCTAACACCACTGCGACTGTGAACCTTTATTATATTATATAAGGAGTCTGACAATCTAATCTTCTGCTATCCCATTTGATACTAGATTGTCTACAATATATAATATACAGACAATGTGAAAACATGCATTGAAGATTCTCAAATAATTGTTATATACTTCAAACGAATATTTCAGTATAACCCTAACAATCTCCCACTTATACTCAAGATATTCTTTGAGTATATCAGTGTCTATTACAAGCAATCCACTACCAACTATATATAACTATGTGGCAAAGTATCTGACTCCTATCGCTTCCACGTGCTCCTCAAAAGCCTTAGCTGGTAAGCTCTTCGTGAAAGGATCTGCCCGGTTATCCTTCGATGCTATGTCAGCCACAATGATATCTCCTCGCTTAACGAACTGTCGTATGAGGTGATACTTACGCTCTATGTGTTTCGCTGCCTTATGGGCCTGCGGTTCCTTGGTATTCGCCACAGCACCAGTGTTATCACAATAAATCGTGATCTGCTGTGGCAGATTAGGAACCACATCCAAATCCAGCAGGAAGTTTCAGAACCATATAGCCTCTTTGGCTGCCTCCGAGGCTGCCACATATTCGGCTTCCATGGTTGAGTCCGCGATGCATTTCTGCTTCACACTCCTCCATATTACGGCTCCACCTCCCAAAGTAAAAACACATCCCGAGGTGGACTTTCTCTTATCCTTATCCGTCTGGAAATCTGAATCGGTATATCCCAGAGGCAATAAATCAGAGGACTTGTAAACCAGCATATACTCCTTAGTCCTTCGCAGGTACTTGAGTATTGCTTTTACGGCACTCCAATGTTCTTGTCCTGGGTTTGACTGGTATCTGCTAACCATGCCCACGGCAAAGCAGATATCAGGCCTCGTACATAACATTGCATACATTAGGCTCCCACATGCCGAAGCATAAGGAACTGCCTTCATGTTCTCTATCTCCTTAGGTGTCGAAGGACATTGCCTCTTTGATAGAGTAACTCCATGTCTGAAGGGTAAATTACCCTTCTTGGAGTCCTGCATGTTAAAACGAGCTAATACGTCATCTATGTAGGGCTCCTGAGATAAAGCCAACATCCTTTTCTTGCGATCCCTTATAAGTTTGATCCCAAGGATGTATGCTGTTTCACCTAAGTCCTTCATTTCAAATTGTTTGAACAACCATGCCTTTATTGAAGACAACATCTTAACATTGTTTCCAATGAGTAAAATGTCATCAACATAAAGCACTAGAAAAACCACTGCATTTCCCTCACATCTCTTATACACGCATGCTTCGCTTGGACATTGATCAAATCCATATGACTGGACTGCCTGATCAAAGCGAATGTTCCAATACCTAGAAGCTTGTTTAAGTCCATAAATGGACCTCTTCAGCTTACAAACAAGATGCTCTTGGCCTTCTTTAATGAATCCCTCTGGTTGCTGCATATAGATGGTTTCCTCAAGATTTCCATTAAGGAAAGCTGTCTTGACATCCATTTGCCAAATCTCATAATCGAGATGAGCTGCTATAGATAAAAGAATACGGATTGACTTAAGCATGACTACTGGCGAAAAGGTTTCCTCATAATCGATACCTTCTTTCTGAGTATACCCTTTCGCAACAAGTCTTGCTTTCCAGGCTTTCACCTTTTTGTCTGATCCCCTCTTTTTCTTGTAGACCCACTTACATCCAATAGGTTTTACACCGTTGGGTGGTTCCACGAGCTCCCAGACCTGATTAGAATACATAGATTCCATCTCAGAATTCATTGCCTTTTGCCAAAGACTTGCATCTTTGTCTTGTATTGCCTCTTCGTATGTCCGGGGATCATCATCATGTTCACCAGAGACCAAGTCCGAAGACTCTCCCAAAAACATGAATCTGTCGGGCTGTCGAACAACCCTCCCACTACGACGAGGAACTGGTGCGGTATTAGTGACCGGTTGCACAGTCTGCTGTGGTTGTTCTACTTGTACTACAGGTTCATTATTCGTCCCTCCCACTAATTCCTCTAAAACGATACTACTCATGGGTTTGTGATTCATTATATAGTCTTCCTCTAAGAATCTTGCATTGGTGCTAACAGTGACATCCCGATCCTTAGGACTATAAAATAAATAACCTTTTGTTCCCATGGGGTAGCCTACAAACAGCTTTACTTCTGTACGAGATTCTAGCTTAGTCGCGTTCTTGTTCAGCACATGTGCTGGACAACCCCATATCCGAATGTGTCTCAGACTCGGTTTGTCCCCGGTCCACAATTCTAAAGGGGTTTTAGGAACCGACTTAGAAGGTACTAAGTTCAGAAGATAAGCTGCTGTCTCTAAGGCATGTCCCCAAAAGGACTTGGGTAAATCCGAATAACTCATCATCGATCTAACACTCTCTAAAAGAGTCCGGTTCCTTCTTTCTGCTACACCGTTCTGCTGGGGTGTGCCTGGTGCAGTCAACTGGGATTCTATCCCATTCTCTGATAAATATTCCCTGAATTCCCCAAGAAAGTATTCGCCACCACGATCAGATCGTAGTGACTTGATACTTTTATTATGTCGCTTCTCCGTTTTACCTTTGTACTCTTTGAATTTCTCAAAGCACTCAGACTTACGGTGCAACAAATAAACGTATCCATATCTAGAATAATCGTCAATAAAAGTGACGAAATACTCATAACCACCTCTTGCTTGGATATTCATAGGTCCACATAAATCAGAGTGAACCAATCCTAACACTTCTTTGGCTCTATTCCCCTTTGCCTTAAAAGGCCTTTTGGTCATTTTACCTTCCAAGCAGGATTCACAAACTGGAAATGGCTCCACTGCCAATGAGCCTAAAGGCCCGTCTACTACCAGTCTTTGAATCCTCCTCAAGTTAATATGACCTAATCTCAAGTGCCAAAGATATGTTTGGTTCAAACTAGAAGGTTCCTTTCTTTTATTAGAGGTAGAAGATGTGTTGTTCAATACCCTATGTTGTAGTTGCAGTGCGGGTTGACTAGGATTAATTATATACAAATTGTCTTGCAATGTACCAGAACATATAATCCGTTTATTCATCATAATAGAAACATTACGATCCAAACAAACATTATAACCATCCATAGCAAGTTTAGAAACCGAAATCAAATTCCTTCTAAAAGAAGGTACATAAAGACAATTGTTCAAAACCAAAATCCTATCAGAACCAAAAGATAAATGAATAACTCCTACTGCAACTACTGCTACTTTCGTAGCATCTCCCATGAACACGTATATCTCGCCATCTCTAAGCATTCTGGATTGCTGGAACCCCTGCATAGAGTTACAAAAATGATCAGTGGCTCCAGTATCTACACACCAAGTGCTCGTAGATATAGCCGCTATAAATGTTTCTGTAACTAGAGAAAGAGACATACCAGTATTGTTTGTCTTCTTAGGAAGAGGACAATCCTTTTTCCAGTGACCCGACTGCTTGCACCGGTAGCACTTCCCCTTAGGCTTTTTCACACCACCTTGAACCCCCACTGCCTTCACAACTTGCTGTGTCTGAGCCTTTTTCTTCTTCTTATTGCCTTTCGGCTTAGAGGAAGAACCTTTCTCAGCCACATTCACTTGAACACCCTGGCGAAATAATCCTTCAGCTGCCTGAAGTTCTGTCAGCAGTTCCGCAAGACTATACTGCCTCTTGTTCATGTTGTAATTCAAGCGGAACTGCTCAAAACTCTTTGGCAAGCTCATAAGGACAATGTCAATCTGGGTTTCCCCGTCAAGCTCTGCACCAAGGATCTCTATCTCATTCAGATGTGACATCATCTTGAGAACATGATCCCTTACAGGTGTGCCTTCAGCCATCTGAGTGTTCATTAAAGCCTTCATGGCTACTTGCCTAGCAGCCCTATTCTGATCTCCAAAAAGTTCCTTGAGATTAAAGAGCATATCCGAAGCAGTGGCCATAGCCTGATGCTGATGCTGCAAAACACCCGACATTGCTGCCAGAATGTAACATCGCGACATCTCATCAGCCTTTGTCCACCGCTTATAATACTCTTTCTCCTCATCAGGAGCATCAGCAGCGGGCTGCTCAGGCTTGGGTTCATAAGTGCAAAACTTGTACTCCTCAGCAGTCAACACAATGTCCAAATTACGTTTCCATTCAATATAGTTAGGTCCGGTAAGTTTGTTATCCTTAAGTATGGTGAACAGTGGATTAAACCCCATTATATCCTGAGAATCATGCATGAAAAAATCACATTACACATAAAGAAGGGTGCATAAAAAATTAAGTCCTATTGGTTCCTCTAACAATTATTAAAATTAAATGCACTAACGTTTAAACACCATAAGTTTCTGGTACGTCACGATGGGTGACATGTATACCACCTAAATTTGTTTAAACGTTACTTCGGTCCTATTACTAAACAATAAGCCACGTTGGGGTGGTCTATATTATTTTTCATAGCTAAGTGTATACCATCATCAAATCTTAAATTACCCGAAACCTATGGAACTTGGTACGCCACGATGGGCGGCATGTATACCTTCCAATATTTCTCGAATAGAATACTTCAATTCAATATTCGTGTCTGGTTTGACTTCTAGGCAGTGGAGGAGTCACATCGGTCTCACTTAATACCCATAAGCCTTAGAAATCGCCCCAAATCAGAGATAAAGAAAATTCGTATCTTTTCGTATTAATTCAAGAAGTTTGTTCCAGTAATATCTATAACATTCTAGGCACCATAAATTACATGCCACGATGGGTGACGTATACATAATTTATATTCGCCTTATATGTTAAATTACATACAAACAATGATGGAGACCATGGGATTTAATACCATATTAACTCCCTCTCCCACTTAGAATTTACTTTGAGGATTTTAATCTAGATGCATCGCCCTATGTTATTTCTTCGAAGTCCACATGCATACTATCATGGTTATAGCAACATAAAGAACACATAAAGAACACATAACATGGCAGCATACTAGCATGATTAAAGCATTAATTAAAAACATCCCTATGTCCATGTCATTCTAGCATGCGAAGGGTTAGTATCACATGGCATAACAACACAGACAAGAAACACATAGTAGCAATAATCAAGAAAAGGCAGAAATTATGTAAAACATAATGAAACACATCCTTCGAAAAATTCCGAAAATCTTCGAGAGCCCGTTTGGAGGCCTAAACAGCCTCAGAACGCCCTGAAAAACTGCACCAAATGGACTACGTCAATTTGGAGCCTGTCCGTCTAGTTCTGCCGTCCCCGAAAAGGTATTATGCGCCCAAATCGGACATCGTATGCAAAAGTTACCCTAAATAGCAGCGGCAACAGATCGCAGCAGCAGAAGATCTCTGTTTCTTGCAGCCCCGTTGATCAAACAATTACATACAAATTGTACAGGCGAACCAGCCTATTCTATTACATCAGATCATAATCTAAAACAATTACAAATTGAATTACAAGATTAAACTATCACGATCAACCCTCGTGATTTACAACAGCCACGATAAACCACGTGGAATCCAAACATAACAGAATAATTAAAACACGGCCATAATAGTGGACAACGACCTGCATCACAGAATCACTATATACATGCATATATAATCATGACATGGACTACATATCATAAATCGCAGAACCGCAACCTGGCTCTGATGCCATTGTAGGAACAATCGGACCTTGGCCCTGCGTTTTATGATATTAATTAAAAGTTCGAACAGAATATTAACCTTAATCGCTACGGCGCAAGCGATTCAAATCCACGTCTTCTACTGTATTCCTTGATTCTCCTTGGACGAAGTGTGGCCTTCGATCTCCCAAGGTGTGCCTCTCCTTAAAGCTCCGAAAACCCAAAACCCTAGCTGTCTCCTTGAGAAAAACGTCTGCCTCTCTCTGACTCTAGGATTAATTCGTTTTTGGTGTGTTTTTCAGCTTTAGGAGAACGAGAATATATATAGGCTACAGCAGGGATCATGGATCATTAGGTCAGGCCTTCTAATGACATTCCGGGCCAGGCCCAATGTCATTAAATATTAATTCTATCCACTAAAGAACTAATATTTGCACTACCTTTCCTAATTCCGTAAATTAATTATTTAATTCGGCTCCCATATTAATTGCTTATAAATTCCCCATGTTTAAGATATCGCATGTCCATTAATTAAATTAATTTCTGACAATTAATTTAATTAATATCTTTTATCCTTGATCATCCACTCAACCTTATAATTATGCAAGAACAAATCTGCCTGCAGGACTAAAGCATATTTATCTTTATGAGCTTTCAAGAGGACATCATCACCCGAATATATTTTTCGGACACGGTTTCCTTTTATAGTCAATATCCCACTCTGTATATAATGTCATTGCCCAATACATAAATTCGTAATTTAAAATAAATTACTTAATTTATGAGTCAAGGCATGTGCATTAAATACAAGTGTCAATCACTATATCCGGATTAAGAACTTAAGCATTAATAACATCATAGAATCTTAGTTCTTTATTGTCAGAATTAAAGAAACAATTATTCTACTATTTTGATCCCGTTCAATATACACAAAGTATATAAATATTATTCAATAGTCAAGACAAACTATTTCCAAATAATACTTCAGCCGTTCCAGTGGTTTGTCTAACACCACTGCGACTGTGAACCTTTATTATATTATATAAGGAGTCTGACAATCTAATCTTCTGCTATCCCATTTGATACTAGATTGTCTACAATATATAATATACAGACAATGTGAAAACATGCATTGAAGATTCTCAAATAATTGTTATATACTTCAAACGAATATTTCAGTATAACCCTAACATAAACAACTTGTTGCTTCATTATTGGTTAGATTGAAGTTGGAAACAACTTGTAGCTTCATTCTAGACTCGTTTGAAGTTGAAGACAATTTGTAACTTCATTTTCGGTTGTTTAAAATTAGAATCAACTTGTAGTTTCATTCTTGACTCGTTTGAGCCTGGAAACAACTTGTTGCTTCATTATTGGCTAGATTGAAGTTGGAAACAACTTGTAGCTTCATTCCAAACTCGTTTGAAGTTGAAAACAACTTGTAGCTTCATTTTCCGTTGTTTAAAATTAGAATCAACTTTTAGTTTCATTCTTGACTCGTTTCAGCCTGTAAAGAACTTGTTGCTTCATTATTGGCTAGATTGAAGTTGGATACAACTTGTAGCTTCATTCCAGACTCGTTTGAAGTTGAAAACAACTTGTAGCTTCATTTTCGGTTGTTTAAAATTAGAATCAACTTGTAGTTTCATTCTTGACTCGTTTGAGCCTGGAAACAACTTGTTGCTTCATTATTGGCTAGATTGAAGTTGGAAACAACTTGTAGCTTCATTCCAAACTCGTTTGAAGTTGAAAACAACTTGTAGCTTCATTTTTGGTTGTTTAAAATTAGAATCAACTTTTAGTTTCATTCTTGACTCGTTTCAGCCTGTAAACAACTTGTTGCTTCATTATTGGCTAGATCGAAGTTGGAAACAACTTGTAGCTTCATTCCAGACTCGTTTGAAGTTGAAAACAATTTGTAGTTTCATTCTTGACTCGTTTGAACCCGGAAATAACTTGTTGCTTCATTATTGGATGGATTGAAGTTGGAAACGACTTGTAGCTTCATTCCAGACTCGTTTGAAGTTGAACACAACTTGTAGCTTCATTTTCGGTTGTTTAAAATTAGAATCAACTTGTAGTTTCATTCTTGACTCGTTTGAGCCTGTAAACAACTTGTTGCTTCATTATTGGTTAGATTGAAGTTGGAAACAACTTGTAGCTTCATTCTAGACTCGTTTGAAGTTGAAAACAATTTGTAACTTCATTTTCGGTTGTTTAAAATTAGAATCAACTTGTAGTTTCATTCTTGACTCGTTTGAGCCTGGAAACAACTTGTTGCTTCATTATTGGCTAGATTGAAGTTGGAAACAACTTGTAGCTTCATTCCAAACTCGTTTGAAGTTGAAAACAACTTGTAGCTTCATTTTCCGTTGTTTAAAATTAGAATCAACTTTTAGTTTCATTCTTGACTCGTTTCAGCCTGTAAAGAACTTGTTGCTTCATTATTGGCTAGATTGAAGTTGGATACAACTTGTAGCTTCATTCCAGACTCGTTTGAAGTTGAAAACAATTTGTAGCTTCATTTTCGGTTGTTTAAAATTAGAATCAACTTGTAGTTTCATTCTTGACTCGTTTGAGCCTGGAAACAACTTGTTGCTTCATTATTGGCTAGATTGAAGTTGGAAACAACTTGTAGCTTCATTCCAAACTCGTTTGAAGTTGAAAACAACTTGTACCTTCATTTTTGGTTGTTTAAAATGAGAATCAACTTTTAGTTTCATTCTTGACTCGTTTCAGCCTGTAAACAACTTGTTGCTTCATTATTGGCTAGATCGAAGTTGGAAACAACTTGTAGCTTCATTCCAGACTCGTTTGAAGTTGAAAACAATTTGTAGTTTCATTCTTGACTCGTTTGAGCCCGGAAACAACTTGTTGCTTCATTATTGGATGGATTGAAGTTGGAAACGACTTGTAGCTTCATTCCAGACTCGTTTGAAGTTGAACACAACTCGTAGCTTCATTTTCGGTTGTTTAAAATTAGAATCAACTTGTAGTTTCATTCTTGACTCGTTTGAGCCCGGAAACAACTTGTTGCTTCATTATTGGCTGGATTGAAGTTGGAAACAACTTACAGCTTCATTCCAGACTCGTTTGAAGTTGAAAACAACTTGTAGCTTCATTTTCAGTTGTTTAAAATTAGAATCAACTTGTAGTTTCATTCTTGACTCGTTTGATCCTGTAAACAACTTGTTACTTCATTATTGGCTAGATTGAAGTTGGATGCAACTTGTAGCTTCATTCAAGACTCGTTTGAAGTTGAAAACAATTTGTAGCTTCATTTTCAGTTGTTTAAAATTAGAATAAACTTGTAGTTTCATTCTTGACTCGTTTGAGCCTGGAAACAACTTGTTGCTTCATTATTGGCTGGATTGAAGTTGGAAACAACATCTAGCTTCATTCTAGACTCGGTTGAAGTTGAAAACAACTTGTAGCTTCATTTTCAGTTGTTTAAAATTAGAATAAACTTGTAGTGTCATTCTTGACTCGTTTGAGCCTGTAAACAACTTGTTGCTTCATTATTGGCTAGATTGAAGTTGGAAACAACATGTAGCTTCATTCCAGACTCGTTTGAAGTTGAAAACAATTTGTAGCTTCATTTTCAGTTGTTTAAAATTAGAATCAACTTGTAGTTTCATTCTTGACTCGTTTGAGCCTGTAAACAACTTGTTGCTTCATTATTGGCTCGATTGAAGTTGGATACAACTTGTAGCTTCATTCTAGACTCGTTTGAAGTTGAAAACAATTTGTAGCTTCATTTTCGGTTGTTTAAAATTAGAATCAACTTGTAGTTTCATTCTTGACTCGTTTGAGCCTGGAAACAACTTGTTGCTTCATTATTGGCTAGATTGAAGTTGGAAACAACTTGTAGCTTCATTCCAAACTCGTTTGAAGTTGAAGACAATTTGTAACTTCATTTTCGGTTGTTTAAAATTAGAATCAACTTGTAGTTTCATTCTTGACTCGTTTGAGCCCGGAAACAACTTGTTGCTTCATTATTGGCTAGATTGAAGTTGGAAACAACTTGTAGCTTCATTCCAAACTCGTTTGAAGTTGAAAACAACTTGTAGCTTCATTTTCAGTTGTTTAAAATTAGAATCAGCTTGTAGTTTCATTCTTGACTCGTTTGAGCCCGGAAACAACTTGTTCCTTCATTATTGGCTGGATTGAAGTTGGAAACGACTTGTAGCTTCATTCCAGACTCGTTTGAAGTTGAGAACAACTTGTAGCTTCATTTTCGGTTGTTTAAAATTAGAATCAACTTGTAGTTTCATTCTTGACTCGTTTGAGCCTGTAAACAACTTGTTGCTTCATTATTGGCTAGATCGAAGTTGGAAACAACTTGTAGCTTCATTCCAAACTCGTTTGAAGTTGAAAACAATTTGTAGTTTCATTCTTCACTCGTTTGAACCCGGAAACAAATTGTTGCTTCATTATTGGATGGATTGAAGTTGGAAACGACTTGTAGCTTCATTCCAGACTCGTTTGAAGTTGAACACAACTTGTAGCTTCATTTTCGGTTGTTTAAAATTAGAATCAACTTGTAGTTTCATTCTTGACTCGTTTGAGCCTGTAAACAACTTGTTGATTCATTATTGGTTAGATTGAAGTTGGAAACAACTTGTAGCTTCATTCTAGACTCGTTTGAAGTTGAAAACAATTTGTAACTTCATTTTCGGTTGTTTAAAATTAGAATCAACTTGTAGTTTCATTCTTGACTCGTTTGAGCCTGGAAACAACTTGTTGCTTCATTATTGGCTAGATTGAAGTTGGAAACAACTTGTAGCTTCATTCCAAACTCGTTTGAAGTTGAAAACAACTTGTAGCTTCATTTTCCGTTGTTTAAAATTAGAATCAACTTTTAGTTTCATTCTTGACTCGTTTCAGCCTGTAAAGAACTTGTTGCTTCATTATTGGCTAGATTTAAGTTGGATACAACTTGTAGCTTCATTCCAGACTCGTTTGAAGTTGAAAACAATTAGTAGCTTCATTTTCGGTTGTTTAAAATTAGAATCAACTTGTAGTTTCATTCTTGACTCGTTTGAGCCTGGAAACAACTTGTTGCTTCATTATTGGCTAGATTGAAGTTGGAAACAACTTGTAGCTTCATTCCAGACTCGTTTGAAGTTGAAAACAATTTGTAGTTTCATTCTTGACTCGTTTGAACCCGGAAACAACTTGTTGCTTCATTATTGGATGGATTGAAGTTGGAAACGACTTGTAGCTTCATTCCAGACTCGTTTGAAGTTGAACACAACTTGTAGCTTCATTTTCGGTGGTTTTAAATTAGAATCAACTTGTAGTTTCATTCTTGACTCGTTTGAGCCTGTAAACAACTTGTTGCTTCATTATTGGTTAGATTGAAGTTGGAAACAACTTGTAGCTTTATTGTAGACTCGTTTGAAGTTGAAAACAATTTGTAACTTCATTTTCGGTTGTTTAAAATTAGAATCAACTTGTAGTTTCATTCTTGACTCGTTTGAGCCTGGAAACAACTTGTTGCTTCATTATTGGCTAGATTGAAGTTGGAAACAACTTGTAGCTTCATTCCAAACTCGTTTGAAGTTGAAAACAACTTGTAGCTTCATTTTCCGTTGTTTAAAATTAGAATCAACTTTTAGTTTCATTCTTGACTCGTTTCAGCCTGTAAAGAACTTGTTGCTTCATTATTGGCTAGATTGAAGTTGGATACAACTTGTAGCTTCATTCCAGACTCGTTTGAAGTTGAAAACAATTTGTAGCTTCATTTTTGGTTGTTTAAAATTAGAATCAACTTTTAGTTTCATTCTTGACTCGTTTGAGCCTGGAAACAACTTGTTGCTTCATTATTAGCTAGATTGAAGTTGGAAACAACTTGTAGCTTCATTCCAAACTCGTTTGAAGTTGAAAACAACTTGTAGCTTCATTTTTGGTTGTTTAAAATTAGAATCAACTTTTAGTTTCATTCTTGACTCGTTTCAGCCTGTAAACAACTTGTTGCTTCATTATTGGCTAGATCGAAGTTGGAAACAACTTGTAGCTTCATTCCAGACTCGTTTGAAGTTGAAAACAATTTATAGTTTCATTCTTGACTCGTTTGAGCCCGGAAACAACTTGTTGCTTCATTATTGGATGGATTGAAGTTGGAAACGACTTGTAGCTTCATTCCAGACTCGTTTGAAGTTGAACACAACTTGTAGCTTCATTTTCGGTTGTTTAAAATTAGAATAAACTTGTAGTGTCATTCTTGACTCGTTTGAGCTTGTAAACAACTTGTTGCTTCATTATTGGCTAGATTGAAGTTGGAAACAACATGTAGCTTCATTCCAGACTCGTTTGAAGTTGAAAACAATTTGTAGCTTCATTTTCAGTTGTTTAAAATTAGAATCAACTTGTAGTTTCATTCTTGACTCGTTTGAGCCTGTAAACAACTTGTTGCTTCATTATTGGCTCGATT
This sequence comes from Daucus carota subsp. sativus, assembly GCF_001625215.2. Lineage (NCBI taxonomy): Eukaryota > Viridiplantae > Streptophyta > Magnoliopsida > Apiales > Apiaceae > Daucus > Daucus carota. Next base: position 20,810,181 of record NC_030387.2, on the reverse strand, counting down.
GAAGTTGGATACAACTTGTAGCTTCATTCTAGACTCATTTGAAGTTGAAAACAATTTGTAGCTTCATTTTCAGTTGTTTAAAATTAGAATCAACTTGTAGTTTCATTCTTGACTCGTTTGAGCCCGGAAACAACTTGTTGCTTCATTATTGGCTGGATTGAAGTTGGAAACAACATCTAGCATCATTCCAGACTCGTTTGAAGTTGAAAACAACTTGTAGCTTCATTTTCAGTTGTTTAAAATTAGAATCAGCTTGTAGTTTCATTCTTGACTCGTTTGAGCCCGGAAACAACTTGTTGCTTCATTATTGGCTGGATTGAAGTTGGAAACGACTTGTAACTTCATTCCAGACTCGTTTGAAGTTGAGAACAACTTGTAGCTTCATTTTCGGTTGTTTAAAATTAGAATCAACTTGTAGTTTCATTCTTGACTCGTTTGAGCCTGTAAACAACTTGTTGCTTCATTATTGGCTAGATTGAAGTTGGAAACAACATGTAGCTTCATTCCAGACTCGTTTGAAGTTGAAAACAATTTGTAGCTTCATTTTCAGTTGTTTAAAATTAGAATCAACTTGTAGTTTCATTCTTGACTCGTTTGAGCCTGTAAACAACTTGTTGCTTCATTATTGGCTCGATTGAAGTTGGATACAACTTGTAGCTTCATTCTAGACTCGTTTGAAGTTGAAAACGATTTGTAGCTTCATTTTCGGTTGTTTAAAATTAGAATCAACTTGTAGTTTCATTCTTGACTCGTTTGAGCCTGGAAACAACTTGTTGCTTCATTATTGGCTAGATTGAAGTTGGAAACAACTTGTAGCTTCATTCCAAACTCGTTTGAAGTTGAAAACAACTTGTAGCTTCATTTTCCGTTGTTTAAAATTAGAATGAACTTTTAGTTTCATTCTTGACTCGTTTCAGCCTGTAAAGAACTTGTTGCTTCATTATTGGCTAGATTGAAGTTGGATACAACTTGTAGCTTCATTCCAGACTCGTTTGAAGTTGAAAACAATTTGTAGCTTCATTTTCGGTTGTTTAAAATTAGAATCAATTTGTAGTTTCATTCTTGACTCGTTTGAGCCTGGAAACAACTTGTTGCTTCATTATTGGCTAGATTGAAGTTGGAAACAACTTGTAGCTTCATTCCAAACTCGTTTGAAGTTGAAAACAACTTGTAGCTTCATTTTTGGTTGTTTAAAATTAGAATCAACTTTTAGTTTCATTCTTGACTCGTTTCAGCCTGTAAACAACTTGTTGCTTCATTATTGGCTAGATCGAAGTTGGAAACAACTTGTAGCTTCATTCCAGACTCGTTTGAAGTTGAAAACAATTTGTAGTTTCATTCTTGACTCGTTTGAACCCGGAAACAACTTGTTGCTTCATTATTGGATGGATTGAAGTTGGAAACGACTTGTAGCTTCATTCCAGACTCGTTTGAAGTTGAACACAACTTGTAGCTTCATTTTCGGTTGTTTAGAATTAGAATCAACTTGTAGTTTCATTCTTGACTCGTTTGAGCCTGTAAACAACTTGTTGCTTCATTATTGGTTAGATTGAAGTTGGAAACAACTTGTAGCTTCATTCTAGACTCGTTTGAAGTTGAAAACAATTTGTAACTTCATTTTCGGTTGTTTAAAATTAGAATCAACTTGTAGTTTCATTCTTGACTCGTTTGAGCCTGGAAACAACTTGTTGCTTCATTATTGGCTAGATTGAAGTTGGAAACAACTTGTAGCTTCATTCCAAACTCGTTTGAAGTTGAAAACAACTTGTAGCTTCATTTTCCGTTGTTTAAAATTAGAATCAACTTTTAGTTTCATTCTTGACTCGTTTCAGCCTGTAAAGAACTTGTTGCTTCATTATTGGCTAGATTGAAGTTGGATACAACTTGTAGCTTCATTCCAGACTCGTTTGAAGTTGAAAACAATTTGTAGCTTCATTTTCGGTTGTTTAAAATTAGAATCAACTTGTAGTTTCATTCTTGACTCGTTTGAGCCTGGAAACAACTTGTTGCTTCATTATTGGCTAGATTGAAGTTGGAAACAACTTGTAGCTTCATTCCAAACTCGTTTGAAGTTGAAAACAACTTGTACCTTCATTTTTGGTTGTTTAAAATGAGAATCAACTTTTAGTTTCATTCTTGACTCGTTTCAGCCTGTAAACAACTTGTTGCTTCATTATTGGCTAGATCGAAGTTGGAAACAACTTGTAGCTTCATTCCAGACTCGTTTGAAGTTGAAAACAATTTGTAGTTTCATTCTTGACTCGTTTGAGCCCGGAAACAACTTGTTGCTTCATTATTGGATGGATTGAAGTTGGAAACGACTTGTAGCTTCATTCCAGACTCGTTTGAAGTTGAACACAACTTGTAGCTTCATTTTCGGTTGTTTAAAATTAGAATCAACTTGTAGTTTCATTCTTGACTCGTTTGAGCCCGGAAACAACTTGTTGCTTCATTATTGGCTGGATTGAAGTTGGAAACAACTTACAGCTTCATTCCAGACTCGTTTGAAGTTGAAAACAACTTGTAGCTTCATTTTCAGTTGTTTAAAATTAGAATCAACTTGTAGTTTCATTCTTGACTCGTTTGATCCTGTAAACAACTTCTTACTTCATTATTGGCTAGATTGAAGTTGGATGCAACTTGTAGCTTCATTCAAGACTCGTTTGAAGTTGAAAACAATTTGTAGCTTCATTTTCAGTTGTTTAAAATTAGAATAAACTTGTAGTTTCATTCTTGACTCGTTTGAGCCTGGAAACAACTTGTTGCTTCATTATTGGCTGGATTGAAGTTGGAAACAACATCTAGCTTCATTCCGGACTCGGTTGAAGTTGAAAACAACTTGTAGCTTCATTTTCAGTTGTTTAAAATTAGAATAAACTTGTAGTGTCATTCTTGACTCGTTTGAGCCTGTAAACAACTTGTTGCTTCATTATTGGCTAGATTGAAGTTGGAAACAACATGTAGCTTCATTCCAGACTCGTTTGAAGTTGAAAACAATTTGTAGCTTCATTTTCAGTTGTTTAAAATTAGAATCAACTTGTAGTTTCATTCTTGACTCGTTTGAGCCTGTAAACAACTTGTTGCTTCATTATTGGCTCGATTGAAGTTGGATACAACTTGTAGCTTCATTCTAGACTCGTTTGAAGTTGAAAACGATTTGTAGCTTCATTTTCGGTTGTTTAAAATTAGAATCAACTTGTAGTTTCATTCTTGACTCGTTTGAGCCTGGAAACAACTTGTTGCTTCATTATTGGCTAGATTGAAGTTGAAAACAACTTGTAGCTTCATTCCAAACTCGTTTGAAGTTGAAAACAACTTGTAGCTTCATTTTCCGTTGTTTAAAATTAGAATGAACTTTTAGTTTCATTCTTGACTCGTTTCAGCCTGTAAAGAACTTGTTGCTTCATTATTGGCTAGATTGAAGTTGGATACAACTTGTAGCTTCATTCCAGACTCGTTTGAAGTTGAAAACAATTTGTAGCTTCATTTTCGGTTGTTTAAAATTAGAATCAATTTGTAGTTTCATTCTTGACTCGTTTGAGCCTGGAAACAACTTGTTGCTTCATTATTGGCTAGATTGAAGTTGGAAACAACTTGTAGCTTCATTCCAAACTCGTTTGAAGTTGAAAACAACTTGTAGCTTCATTTTTGGTTGTTTAAAATTAGAATCAACTTTTAGTTTCATTCTTGACTCGTTTCAGCCTGTAAACAACTTGTTGCTTCATTATTGGCTAGATCGAAGTTGGAAACAACTTGTAGCTTCATTCCAGACTCGTTTGAAGTTGAAAACAATTTGTAGTTTCATTCTTGACTCGTTTGAACCCGGAAACAACTTGTTGCTTCATTATTGGATGGATTGAAGTTGGAAACGACTTGTAGCTTCATTCCAGACTCGTTTGAAGTTGAACACAACTTGTAGCTTCATTTTCGGTTGTTTAGAATTAGAATCAACTTGTAGTTTCATTCTTGACTCGTTTGAGCCTGTAAACAACTTGTTGCTTCATTATTGGTTAGATTGAAGTTGGAAACAACTTGTAGCTTCATTCTAGACTCGTTTGAAGTTGAAAACAATTTGTAACTTCATTTTCGGTTGTTTAAAATTAGAATCAACTTGTAGTTTCATTCTTGACTCGTTTGAGCCTGGAAACAACTTGTTGCTTCATTATTGGCTAGATTGAAGTTGGAAACAACTTGTAGCTTCATTCCAAACTCGTTTGAAGTTGAAAACAACTTGTAGCTTCATTTTCCGTTGTTTAAAATTAGAATCAACTTTTAGTTTCATTCTTGACTCGTTTCAGCCTGTAAAGAACTTGTTGCTTCATTATTGGCTAGATTGAAGTTGGATACAACTTGTAGCTTCATTCCAGACTCGTTTGAAGTTGAAAACAATTTGTAGCTTCATTTTCGGTTGTTTAAAATTAGAATCAACTTGTAGTTTCATTCTTGACTCGTTTGAGCCTGGAAACAACTTGTTGCTTCATTATTGGCTAGATTGAAGTTGGAAACAACTTGTAGCTTCATTCCAAACTCGTTTGAAGTTGAAAACAACTTGTACCTTCATTTTTGGTTGTTTAAAATGAGAATCAACTTTTAGTTTCATTCTTGACTCGTTTCAGCCTGTAAACAACTTGTTGCTTCATTATTGGCTAGATCGAAGTTGGAAACAACTTGTAGCTTCATTCCAGACTCGTTTGAAGTTGAAAACAATTTGTAGTTTCATTCTTGACTCGTTTGAGCCCGGAAACAACTTGTTGCTTCATTATTGGATGGATTGAAGTTGGAAACGACTTGTAGCTTCATTCCAGACTCGTTTGAAGTTGAACACAACTTGTAGCTTCATTTTCGGTTGTTTAAAATTAGAATCAACTTGTAGTTTCATTCTTGACTCGTTTGAGCCCGGAAACAACTTGTTGCTTCATTATTGGCTGGATTGAAGTTGGAAACAACTTACAGCTTCATTCCAGACTCGTTTGAAGTTGAAAACAACTTGTAGCTTCATTTTCAGTTGTTTAAAATTAGAATCAACTTGTAGTTTCATTCTTGACTCGTTTGATCCTGTAAACAACTTCTTACTTCATTATTGGCTAGATTGAAGTTGGATGCAACTTGTAGCTTCATTCAAGACTCGTTTGAAGTTGAAAACAATTTGTAGCTTCATTTTCAGTTGTTTAAAATTAGAATAAACTTGTAGTTTCATTCTTGACTCGTTTGAGCCTGGAAACAACTTGTTGCTTCATTATTGGCTGGATTGAAGTTGGAAACAACATCTAGCTTCATTCCGGACTCGGTTGAAGTTGAAAACAACTTGTAGCTTCATTTTCAGTTGTTTAAAATTAGAATAAACTTGTAGTGTCATTCTTGACTCGTTTGAGCCTGTAAACAACTTGTTGCTTCATTATTGGCTAGATTGAAGTTGGAAACAACATGTAGCTTCATTCCAGACTCGTTTGAAGTTGAAAACAATTTGTAGCTTCATTTTCAGTTGTTTAAAATTAGAATCAACTTGTATTTTCATTCTTGACTCGTTTGAGCCTGTAAACAACTTGTTGCTTCATTATTGGCTCGATTGAAGTTGGATACAACTTGTAGCTTCATTCTAGACTCGTTTGAAGTTGAAAACAATTTGTAGCTTCATTTTCGGTTGTTTAAAATTAGAATCAACTTGTAGTTTCATTCTTGACTCGTTTGAGCCTGGAAACAACTTGTTGCTTCATTATTGGCTAGATTGAAGTTGGAAACAACTTGTAGCTTCATTCCAAACTCGTTTGAAGTTGAAAACAACTTGTAGCTTCATTTTCAGTTGTTTAAAATTAGAATCAACTTGTAGTTTCATTCTTGACTCGTTTGAGCCCGGAAACAACTTGTTGCTTCATTATTGGCTGGATTGAAGTTGGAAACAACATCTAGCTTCATTCCAGACTCGTTTGAAGTTGAAAACAACTTGTAGCTTCATTTTCAGTTGTTTAAAATTAGAATCAGCTTGTAGTTTCATTCTTGACTCGTTTGAGCCCGGAAACAACTTGTTGCTTCATTATTGGCTGGATTGAAGTTGGAAATGACTTGTAGCTTCATTCCAGACTCGTTTGAAGTTGAGAACAACTTGTAGCTTCATTTTCGGTTGTTTAAAATTAGAATCAACTTGTAGTTTCATTCTTGACTCGTTTGAGCCTGTAAACAACTTGTTGCTTCATTATTGGCTAGATCGAAGTTGGAAACAACTTGTAGCTTCATTCCAGACTCGTTTGAAGTTGAAAACAATTTGTAGTTTCATTCTTGACTCGTTTGAACCCGGAAACAAATTGTTGCTTCATTATTGGATGGATTGAAGTTGGAAACGACTTGTAGCTTCATTCCAGACTCGTTTGAAGTTGAACACAACTTGTAGCTTCATTTTCGGTTGTTTAAAATTAGAATCAACTTGTAGTTTCATTCTTGACTCGTTTGAGCCTGTAAACAACTTGTTGCTTCATTATTGGTTAGATTGAAGTTGGAAACAACTTGTAGCTTCATTCTAGACTCGTTTGAAGTTGAAAACAATTTGTAACTTCATTTTCGGTTGTTTAAAATTAGAATCAACTTGTAGTTTCATTCTTGACTCGTTTGAGCCTGGAAACAACTTGTTGCTTCATTATTGGCTAGATTGAAGTTGGAAACAACTTGTAGCTTCATTCCAAACTCGTTTGAAGTTGAAAACAACTTGTAGCTTCATTTTCCGTTGTTTAAAATTAGAATCAACTTTTAGTTTCATTCTTGACTCGTTTCAGCCTGTAAAGAACTTGTTGCTTCATTATTGGCTAGATTTAAGTTGGATACAACTTGTAGCTTCATTCCAGACTCGTTTGAAGTTGAAAACAATTAGTAGCTTCATTTTCGGTTGTTTAAAATTAGAATCAACTTGTAGTTTCATTCTTGACTCGTTTGAGCCTGGAAACAACTTGTTGCTTCATTATTGGCTAGATTGAAGTTGGAAACAACTTGTAGCTTCATTCCAGACTCGTTTGAAGTTGAAAACAATTTGTAGTTTCATTCTTGACTCGTTTGAGCCCGGAAACAACTTGTTGCTTCATTATTGGATGGATTGAAGTTGGAAACGACTTGTAGCTTCATTCCAGACTCGTTTGAAGTTGAACACAACTTGTAGCTTCATTTTCGGTTGTTTAAAATTAGAATCAACTTGTAGTTTCATTCTTGACTCGTTTGAGCCCGGAAACAACTTGTTGCTTCATTATTGGCTGGATTGAAGTTGGAAACAACTTACAGCTTCATTCCAGACTCGTTTGAAGTTGAAAACAACTTGTAGCTTCATTTTCAGTTGTTTAAAATTAGAATCAACTTGTAGTTTCATTCTTGACTCGTTTGATCCTGTAAACAACTTCTTACTTCATTATTGGCTAGATTGAAGTTGGATGCAACTTGTAGCTTCATTCAAGACTCGTTTGAAGTTGAAAACAATTTGTAGCTTCATTTTCAGTTGTTTAAAATTAGAATAAACTTGTAGTTTCATTCTTGACTCGTTTGAGCCTGGAAACAACTTGTTGCTTCATTATTGGCTGGATTGAAGTTGGAAACAACATCTAGCTTCATTCCGGACTCGGTTGAAGTTGAAAACAACTTGTAGCTTCATTTTCAGTTGTTTAAAATTAGAATAAACTTGTAGTGTCATTCTTGACTCGTTTGAGCCTGTAAACAACTTGTTGCTTCATTATTGGCTAGATTGAAGTTGGAAACAACATGTAGCTTCATTCCAGACTCGTTTGAAGTTGAAAACAATTTGTAGCTTCATTTTCAGTTGTTTAAAATTAGAATCAACTTGTATTTTCATTCTTGACTCGTTTGAGCCTGTAAACAACTTGTTGCTTCATTATTGGCTCGATTGAAGTTGGATACAACTTGTAGCTTCATTCTAGACTCGTTTGAAGTTGAAAACAATTTGTAGCTTCATTTTCGGTTGTTTAAAATTAGAATCAACTTGTAGTTTCATTCTTGACTCGTTTGAGCCTGGAAACAACTTGTTGCTTCATTATTGGCTAGATTGAAGTTGGAAACAACTTGTAGCTTCATTCCAAACTCGTTTGAAGTTGAAAACAACTTGTAGCTTCATTTTCAGTTGTTTAAAATTAGAATCAACTTGTAGTTTCATTCTTGACTCGTTTGAGCCCGGAAACAACTTGTTGCTTCATTATTGGCTGGATTGAAGTTGGAAACAACATCTAGCTTCATTCCAGACTCGTTTGAAGTTGAAAACAACTTGTAGCTTCATTTTCAGTTGTTTAAAATTAGAATCAGCTTGTAGTTTCATTCTTGACTCGTTTGAGCCCGGAAACAACTTGTTGCTTCATTATTGGCTGGATTGAAGTTGGAAATGACTTGTAGCTTCATTCCAGACTCGTTTGAAGTTGAGAACAACTTGTAGCTTCATTTTCGGTTGTTTAAAATTAGAATCAACTTGTAGTTTCATTCTTGACTCGTTTGAGCCTGTAAACAACTTGTTGCTTCATTATTGGCTAGATCGAAGTTGGAAACAACTTGTAGCTTCATTCCAGACTCGTTTGAAGTTGAAAACAATTTGTAGTTTCATTCTTGACTCGTTTGAACCCGGAAACAAATTGTTGCTTCATTATTGGATGGATTGAAGTTGGAAACGACTTGTAGCTTCATTCCAGACTCGTTTGAAGTTGAACACAACTTGTAGCTTCATTTTCGGTTGTTTAAAATTAGAATCAACTTGTAGTTTCATTCTTGACTCGTTTGAGCCTGTAAACAACTTGTTGCTTCATTATTGGTTAGATTGAAGTTGGAAACAACTTGTAGCTTCATTCTAGACTCGTTTGAAGTTGAAAACAATTTGTAACTTCATTTTCGGTTGTTTAAAATTAGAATCAACTTGTAGTTTCATTCTTGACTCGTTTGAGCCTGGAAACAACTTGTTGCTTCATTATTGGCTAGATTGAAGTTGGAAACAACTTGTAGCTTCATTCCAAACTCGTTTGAAGTTGAAAACAACTTGTAGCTTCATTTTCCGTTGTTTAAAATTAGAATCAACTTTTAGTTTCATTCTTGACTCGTTTCAGCCTGTAAAGAACTTGTTGCTTCATTATTGGCTAGATTTAAGTTGGATACAACTTGTAGCTTCATTCCAGACTCGTTTGAAGTTGAAAACAATTAGTAGCTTCATTTTCGGTTGTTTAAAATTAGAATCAACTTGTAGTTTCATTCTTGACTCGTTTGAGCCTGGAAACAACTTGTTGCTTCATTATTGGCTAGATTGAAGTTGGAAACAACTTGTAGCTTCATTCCAGACTCGTTTGAAGTTGAAAACAACTGGTAGCTTCATTTTCAGTTGTTTAAAATTAGAATCAACTTGTAGTTTCATTCTTGACTCGTTTGAGCCTGGAAACAACTTGTTGCTTCATTATTGGCTAGATTGAAGTTGGAAACAACTTGTAGCTTCATTCCAAACTCGTTTGAAGTTGAAAACAACTTGTAGCTTCATTTTTGGTTGTTTAAAATTAGAATCAACTTTTAGTTTCATTCTTGACTCGTTTCAGCCTGTAAACAACTTGTTGCTTCATTATTGGCTAGATCGAAGTTGGAAACAACTTGTAGCTTCATTCCAGACTCGTTTGAAGTTGAAAACAATTTGTAGTTTCATTCTTGACTCGTTTGAACCCGGAAACAACTTGTTGCTTCATTATTGGATGGATTGAAGTTGGAAACGACTTGTAGCTTCATTCCAGACTCGTTTGAAGTTGAACACAACTTGTAGCTTCATTTTCGGTTGTTTAGAATTAGAATCAACTTGTAGTTTCATTCTTGACTCGTTTGAGCCTGTAAACAACTTGTTGCTTCATTATTGGTTAGATTGAAGTTGGAAACAACTTGTAGCTTCATTCTAGACTCGTTTGAAGTTGAAAACAATTTGTAACTTCATTTTCGGTTGTTTAAAATTAGAATCAACTTGTAGTTTCATTCTTGACTCGTTTGAGCCTGGAAACAACTTGTTGCTTCATTATTGGCTAGATTGAAGTTGGAAACAACTTGTAGCTTCATTCCAAACTCGTTTGAAGTTGAAAACAACTTGTAGCTTCATTTTCCGTTGTTTAAAATTAGAATCAACTTTTAGTTTCATTCTTGACTCGTTTCAGCCTGTAAAGAACTTGTTGCTTCATTATTGGCTAGATTGAAGTTGGATACAACTTGTAGCTTCATTCCAGACTCGTTTGAAGTTGAAAACAATTTGTAGCTTCATTTTCGGTTGTTTAAAATTAGAATCAACTTGTAGTTTCATTCTTGACTCGTTTGAGCCTGGAAACAACTTGTTGCTTCATTATTGGCTAGATTGAAGTTGGAAACAACTTGTAGCTTCATTCCAAACTCGTTTGAAGTTGAAAACAACTTGTACCTTCATTTTTGGTTGTTTAAAATGAGAATCAACTTTTAGTTTCATTCTTGACTCGTTTCAGCCTGTAAACAACTTGTTGCTTCATTATTGGCTAGATCGAAGTTGGAAACAACTTGTAGCTTCATTCCAGACTCGTTTGAAGTTGAAAACAATTTGTAGTTTCATTCTTGACTCGTTTGAGCCCGGAAACAACTTGTTGCTTCATTATTGGATGGATTGAAGTTGGAAACGACTTGTAGCTTCATTCCAGACTCGTTTGAAGTTGAACACAACTTGTAGCTTCATTTTCGGTTGTTTAAAATTAGAATCAACTTGTAGTTTCATTCTTGACTCGTTTGAGCCCGGAAACAACTTGTTGCTTCATTATTGGCTGGATTGAAGTTGGAAACAACTTACAGCTTCATTCCAGACTCGTTTGAAGTTGAAAACAACTTGTAGCTTCATTTTCAGTTGTTTAAAATTAGAATCAACTTGTAGTTTCATTCTTGACTCGTTTGATCCTGTAAACAACTTCTTACTTCATTATTGGCTAGATTGAAGTTGGATGCAACTTGTAGCTTCATTCAAGACTCGTTTGAAGTTGAAAACAATTTGTAGCTTCATTTTCAGTTGTTTAAAATTAGAATAAACTTGTAGTTTCATTCTTGACTCGTTTGAGCCTGGAAACAACTTGTTGCTTCATTATTGGCTGGATTGAAGTTGGAAACAACATCTAGCTTCATTCCGGACTCGGTTGAAGTTGAAAACAACTTGTAGCTTCATTTTCAGTTGTTTAAAATTAGAATAAACTTGTAGTGTCATTCTTGACTCGTTTGAGCCTGTAAACAACTTGTTGCTTCATTATTGGCTAGATTGAAGTTGGAAACAACATGTAGCTTCATTCCAGACTCGTTTGAAGTTGAAAACAATTTGTAGCTTCATTTTCAGTTGTTTAAAATTAGAATCAACTTGTATTTTCATTCTTGACTCGTTTGAGCCTGTAAACAACTTGTTGCTTCATTATTGGCTCGATTGAAGTTGGATACAACTTGTAGCTTCATTCTAGACTCGTTTGAAGTTGAAAACAATTTGTAGCTTCATTTTCGGTTGTTTAAAATTAGAATCAACTTGTAGTTTCATTCTTGACTCGTTTGAGCCTGGAAACAACTTGTTGCTTCATTATTGGCTAGATTGAAGTTGGAAACAACTTGTAGCTTCATTCCAAACTCGTTTGAAGTTGAAAACAACTTGTAGCTTCATTTTCAGTTGTTTAAAATTAGAATCAACTTGTAGTTTCATTCTTGACTCGTTTGAGCCCGGAAACAACTTGTTGCTTCATTATTGGCTGGATTGAAGTTGGAAACAACATCTAGCTTCATTCCAGACTCGTTTGAAGTTGAAAACAACTTGTAGCTTCATTTTCAGTTGTTTAAAATTAGAATCAGCTTGTAGTTTCATTCTTGACTCGTTTGAGCCCGGAAACAACTTGTTGCTTCATTATTGGCTGGATTGAAGTTGGAAATGACTTGTAGCTTCATTCCAGACTCGTTTGAAGTTGAGAACAACTTGTAGCTTCATTTTCGGTTGTTTAAAATTAGAATCAACTTGTAGTTTCATTCTTGACTCGTTTGAGCCTGTAAACAACTTGTTGCTTCATTATTGGCTAGATCGAAGTTGGAAACAACTTGTAGCTTCATTCCAGACTCGTTTGAAGTTGAAAACAATTTGTAGTTTCATTCTTGACTCGTTTGAACCCGGAAACAAATTGTTGCTTCATTATTGGATGGATTGAAGTTGGAAACGACTTGTAGCTTCATTCCAGACTCGTTTGAAGTTGAACACAACTTGTAGCTTCATTTTCGGTTGTTTAAAATTAGAATCAACTTGTAGTTTCATTCTTGACTCGTTTGAGCCTGTAAACAACTTGTTGCTTCATTATTGGTTAGATTGAAGTTGGAAACAACTTGTAGCTTCATTCTAGACTCGTTTGAAGTTGAAAACAATTGGTAACTTCATTTTCGGTTGTTTAAAATTAGAATCAACTTGTAGTTTCATTCTTGACTCGTTTGAGCCTGGAAACAACTTGTTGCTTCATTATTGGCTAGATTGAAGTTGGAAACAACTTGTAGCTTCATTCCAAACTCGTTTGAAGTTGAAAACAACTTGTAGCTTCATTTTCCGTTGTTTAAAATTAGAATCAACTTTTAGTTTCATTCTTGACTCGTTTCAGCCTGTAAAGAACTTGTTGCTTCATTATTGGCTAGATTTAAGTTGGATACAACTTGTAGCTTCATTCCAGACTCGTTTGAAGTTGAAAACAATTAGTAGCTTCATTTTCGGTTGTTTAAAATTAGAATCAACTTGTAGTTTCATTCTTGACTCGTTTGAGCCTGGAAACAACTTGTTGCTTCATTATTGGCTAGATTGAAGTTGGAAACAACTTGTAGCTTCATTCCAGACTCGTTTGAAGTTGAAAACAATTTGTAGTTTCATTCTTGACTCGTTTGAACCCGGAAACAACTTGTTGCTTCATTATTGGATGGATTGAAGTTGGAAACGACTTGTAGCTTCATTCCAGACTCGTTTGAAGTTGAACACAACTTGTAGCTTCATTTTCGGTTGTTTAAAATTAGAATCAACTTGTAGTTTCATTCTTGACTCGTTTGAGCCTGTAAACAACTTGTTGCTTCATTATTGGTTAGATTGAAGTTGGAAACAACTTGTAGCTTTATTGTAGACTCGTTTGAAGTTGAAAACAATTTGTAACTTCATTTTCGGATGTTTAAAATTAGAATCAACTTGTAGTTTCATTCTTGACTCGTTTGAGCCTGGAAACAACTTGTTGCTTCATTATTGGCTAGATTGAAGTTGGAAACAACTTGTAGCTTCATTCCAAACTCGTTTGAAGTTGAAAACAACTTGTAGCTTCATTTTCCGTTGTTTAAAATTAGAATCAACTTTTAGTTTCATTCTTGACTCGTTTCAGCCTGTAAAGAACTTGTTGCTTCATTATTGGCTAGATTGAAGTTGGATACAACTTGTAGCTTCATTCCAGACTCGTTTGAAGTTGAAAACAATTTGTAGCTTCATTTTTGGTTGTTTAAAATTGGAATCAACTTTTAGTTTCATTCTTGACTCGTTTGAGCCTGGAAACAACTTGTTGCTTCATTATTGGCTAGATTGAAGTTGGAAACAACTTGTAGCTTCATTCCAGACTCGTTTGAAGTTGAAAACAATTTGTAGTTTCATTCTTGACTCGTTTGAACCCGGAAACAACTTGTTGCTTCATTATTGGATGGATTGAAGTTGGAAACGACTTGTAGCTTCATTCCAGACTCGTTTGAAGTTGAACACAACTTGTAGCTTCATTTTCGGTTGTTTAAAATTAGAATCAACTTGTAGTTTCATTCTTGACTCGTTTGAGCCTGTAAACAACTTGTTGCTTCATTATTGGTTAGATTGAAGTTGGAAACAACTTGTAGCTTTATTGTAGACTCGTTTGAAGTTGAAAACAATTTGTAACTTCATTTTCGGATGTTTAAAATTAGAATCAACTTGTAGTTTCATTCTTGACTCGTTTGAGCCTGGAAACAACTTGTTGCTTCATTATTGGCTAGATTGAAGTTGGAAACAACTTGTAGCTTCATTCCAAACTCGTTTGAAGTTGAAAACAACTTGTAGCTTCATTTTCCGTTGTTTAAAATTAGAATCAACTTTTAGTTTCATTCTTGACTCGTTTCAGCCTGTAAAGAACTTGTTGCTTCATTATTGGCTAGATTGAAGTTGGATACAACTTGTAGCTTCATTCCAGACTCGTTTGAAGTTGAAAACAATTTGTAGCTTCATTTTTGGTTGTTTAAAATTGGAATCAACTTTTAGTTTCATTCTTGACTCGTTTGAGCCTGGAAACAACTTGTTGCTTCATTATTGGCTAGATTGAAGTTGGAAACAACTTGTAGCTTCATTCCAAACTCGTTTGAAGTTGAAAACAACTTGTAGCTTCATTTTTGGTTGTTTAAAATTAGAATCAACTTTTAGTTTCATTCTTGACTCGTTTCAGCCTGTAAACAACTTGTTGCTTCATTATTGGCTAGATCGAAGTTGGAAACAACTTGTAGCTTCATTCCAGACTCGTTTGAAGTTGAAAACAATTTGTAGTTTCATTCTTGACTCGTTTGAACCCGGAAACAACTTGTTGCTTCATTATTGGATGGATTGAAGTTGGAAACGACTTGTAGCTTCATTCCAGACTCGTTTGAAGTTGAACACAACTTGTAGCTTCATTTTCGGTTGTTTAAAATTAGAATCAACTTGTAGTTTCATTCTTGACTCGTTTGAGCCTGTAAACAACTTGTTGCTTCATTATTGGTTAGATTGAAGTTGGAAACAACTTGTAGCTTTATTGTAGACTCGTTTGAAGTTGAAAACAATTTGTAACTTCATTTTCGGATGTTTAAAATTAGAATCAACTTGTAGTTTCATTCTTGACTCGTTTGAGCCTGGAAACAACTTGTTGCTTCATTATTGGCTAGATTGAAGTTGGAAACAACTTGTAGCTTCATTCCAAACTCGTTTGAAGTTGAAAACAACTTGTAGCTTCATTTTCCGTTGTTTAAAATTAGAATCAACTTTTAGTTTCATTCTTGACTCGTTTCAGCCTGTAAAGAACTTGTTGCTTCATTATTGGCTAGATTGAAGTTGGATACAACTTGTAGCTTCATTCCAGACTCGTTTGAAGTTGAAAACAATTTGTAGCTTCATTTTTGGTTGTTTAAAATTGGAATCAACTTTTAGTTTCATTCTTGACTCGTTTGAGCCTGGAAACAACTTGTTGCTTCATTATTGGCTAGATTGAAGTTGGAAACAACTTGTAGCTTCATTCCAAACTCGTTTGAAGTTGAAAACAACTTGTAGCTTCATTTTTGGTTGTTTAAAATTAGAATCAACTTTTAGTTTCATTCTTGACTCGTTTCAGCCTGTAAACAACTTGTTGCTTCATTATTGGCTAGATCGAAGTTGGAAACAACTTGTAGCTTCATTCCAGACTCGTTTGAAGTTGAAAACAATTTGCAGTTTCATTCTTGACTCGTTTGAGCCCGGAAACAACTTGTTGCTTCATTATTGGATGGATTGAAGTTGGAAACGACTTGTAGCTTCATTCCAGACTCGTTTGAAGTTGAACACAACTTGTAGCTTCATTTTCGGTTTTTTAAAATTATAATAAACTTGTAGTGTCATTCTTGACTCGTTTGAGCCTGTAAACAACTTGTTGCTTCATTATTGGCTAGATTGAAGTTGGAAACAACATGTAGCTTCATTCCAGACTCGTTTGAAGTTGAAAACAATTTGTAGCTTCATTTTCAGTTGTTTAAAATTAGAATCAACTTGTAGTTTCATTCTTGACTCGTTTGAGCCTGTAAACAACTTGTTGCTTCATTATTGGCTCGATTGAAGTTGGATACAACTTGTAGCTTCATTCTAGACTCGTTTGAAGTTGAAAACAATTTGTAGCTTCATTTTCGGTTGTTTAAAATTAGAATCAACTTGTAGTTTCATTCTTGACTCGTTTGAGCCTGGAAACAACTTGTTGCTTCATTATTGGCTAGATTGAAGTTGGAAACAACTTGTAGCTTCATTCCAAACTCGTTTGAAGTTGACAACAACTTGTAGCTTCATTTTCAGTTGTTTAAAATTAGAATCAACTTGTAGTTTCATTCTTGACTCGTTTGAGCCCGGAAACAACTTGTTGCTTCATTATTGGCTGGATTGAAGCTGGAAACAACATCTAGCTTCATTCCAGACTCGTTTGAAGTTGAAAACAACTTGTAGCTTCATTTTCAGTTGTTTAAAATTAGAATCAGCTTGTAGTTTCATTCTTGACTCGTTTGAGCCCGGAAACAACTTGTTGCTTCATTATTGGCTGGATTGAAGTTGGAAATGACTTGTAACTTCATTCCAGACTCGTTTGAAGTTGAGAACAACTTGTAGCTTCATTTTCGGTTGTTTAAAATTAGAATCAACTTGTAGTTTCATTCTTGACTCGTTTGAGCCTGTAAACAACTTGTTGCTTCATTATTGGCTAGATTGAAGTTGGAAACAACATGTAGCTTCATTCCAGACTCGTTTGAAGTTGAAAACAATTTGTAGCTTCATTTTCAGTTGTTTAAAATTAGAATCAACTTGTAGTTTCATTGTTGACTCGTTTGAGCCTGTAAACAACTTGTTGCTTCATTATTGGCTCGATTAAAGTTGGATACAACTTGTAGCTTCATTCTAGACTCGTTTGAAGTTGAAAACGATTTGTAGCTTCATTTTCGGTTGTTTAAAATTAGAATCAACTTGTAGTTTCATTCTTGACTCGTTTGAGCCTGGAAACAACTTGTTGCTTCATTATTGGCTAGATTGAAGTTGGAAACAACTTGTAGCTTCATTCCAAACTCGTTTGTAGTTGAAAACAACTTGTAGCTTCATTTTCCGTTGTTTAAAATTAGAATGAACTTTTAGTTTCATTCTTGACTCGTTTCAGCCTGTAAAGAACTTGTTGCTTCATTATTGGCTAGATTGAAGTTGGATACAACTTGTAGCTTCATTCCAGACTCGTTTGAAGTTGAAAACAATTTGTAGCTTCATTTTCGGTTGTTTAAAATTAGAATCAATTTGTAGTTTCATTCTTGACTCGTTTGAGCCTGGAAACAACTTGTTGCTTCATTATTGGCTAGATTGAAGTTGGAAACAACTTGTAGCTTCATTCCAAACTCGTTTGAAGTTGAAAACAACTTGTAGCTTCATTTTGGTTGTTTAAAATTAGAATCAACTTTTAGTTTCATTCTTGACTCGTTTCAGCCTGTAAACAACTTGTTGCTTCATTATTGGCTAGATCGAAGTTGGAAACAACTTGTAGCTTCATTCCAGACTCGTTTGAAGTTGAAAACAATTTGTAGTTTCATTCTTGACTCGTTTGAGCCCGGAAACAACTTGTTGCTTCATTATTGGATGGATTGAAGTTGGAAACGACTTGTAGCTTCATTCCAGACTCGTTTGAAGTTGAACACAACTTGTAGCTTCATTTTCGGTTGTTTAAAATTAGAATCAACTTGTAGTTTCATTCTTGACTCGTTTGAGCCTGTAAACA
Source organism: Daucus carota subsp. sativus (assembly GCF_001625215.2). Lineage (NCBI taxonomy): Eukaryota > Viridiplantae > Streptophyta > Magnoliopsida > Apiales > Apiaceae > Daucus > Daucus carota. The sequence goes on along the minus strand of NC_030387.2, from coordinate 20,792,668 downwards.
ACTTGTTGCTTCATTATTGGTTAGATTGAAGTTGGAAACAACTTGTAGCTTCATTCTAGACTCGTTTGAAGTTGAAAACAATTTGTAGCTTCATTTTCAGTTGTTTAAAATTAGAATCAACTTGTAGTTTCATTGTTGACTCGTTTGAGCCTGTAAACAACTTGTTGCTTCATTATTGGCTCGATTGAAGTTGGATACAACTTGTAGCTTCATTCTAGACTCGTTTGAAGTTGAAAACGATTTGTAGCTTCATTTTCGGTTGTTTAAAATTAGAATCAACTTGTAGTTTCATTCTTGACTCGTTTGAGCCTGGAAACAACTTGTTGCTTCATTATTGGCTAGATTGAAGTTGGAAACAACTTGTAGCTTCATTCCAAACTCGTTTGTAGTTGAAAACAACTTGTAGCTTCATTTTTGGTTGTTTAAAATTAGAATCAACTTTTAGTTTCATTCTTGACTCGTTTCAGCCTGTAAACAACTTGTTGCTTCATTATTGGCTAGATCGAAGTTGGAAACAACTTGTAGCTTCATTCCAGACTCGTTTGAAGTTGAAAACAATTTGCAGTTTCATTCTTGACTCGTTTGAGCCCGGAAACAACTTGTTGCTTCATTATTGGATGGATTGAAGTTGGAAACGACTTGTAGCTTCATTCCAGACTCGTTTGAAGTTGAACACAACTTGTAGCTTCATTTTCGGTTTTTTAAAATTATAATAAACTTGTAGTGTCATTCTTGACTCGTTTGAGCCTGTAAACAACTTGTTGCTTCATTATTGGCTAGATTGAAGTTGGAAACAACATGTAGCTTCATTCCAGACTCGTTTGAAGTTGAAAACAATTTGTAGCTTCATTTTCAGTTGTTTAAAATTAGAATCAACTTGTAGTTTCATTCTTGACTCGTTTGAGCCTGTAAACAACTTGTTGCTTCATTATTGGCTCGATTGAAGTTGGATACAACTTGTAGCTTCATTCTAGACTCGTTTGAAGTTGAAAACAATTTGTAGCTTCATTTTCGGTTGTTTAAAATTAGAATCAACTTGTAGTTTCATTCTTGACTCGTTTGAGCCTGGAAACAACTTGTTGCTTCATTATTGGCTAGATTGAAGTTGGAAACAACTTGTAGCTTCATTCCAAACTCGTTTGTAGTTGAAAACAACTTGTAGCTTCATTTTCCGTTGTTTAAAATTAGAATGAACTTTTAGTTTCATTCTTGACTCGTTTCAGCCTGTAAAGAACTTGTTGCTTCATTATTGGCTAGATTGAAGTTGGATACAACTTGTAGCTTCATTCCAGACTCGTTTGAAGTTGAAAACAATTTGTAGCTTCATTTTCGGTTGTTTAAAATTAGAATCAATTTGTAGTTTCATTCTTGACTCGTTTGAGCCTGGAAACAACTTGTTGCTTCATTATTGGCTAGATTGAAGTTGGAAACAACTTGTAGCTTCATTCCAAACTCGTTTGAAGTTGAAAACAACTTGTAGCTTCATTTTTGGTTGTTTAAAATTAGAATCAACTTTTAGTTTCATTCTTGACTCGTTTCAGCCTGTAAACAACTTGTTGCTTCATTATTGGCTAGATCGAAGTTGGAAACAACTTGTAGCTTCATTCCAGACTCGTTTGAAGTTGAAAACAATTTGTAGTTTCATTCTTGACTCGTTTGAGCCCGGAAACAACTTGTTGCTTCATTATTGGATGGATTGAAGTTGGAAACGACTTGTAGCTTCATTCCAGACTCGTTTGAAGTTGAACACAACTTGTAGCTTCATTTTCGGTTGTTTAAAATTAGAATCAACTTGTAGTTTCATTCTTGACTCGTTTGAGCCTGTAAACAACTTGTTGCTTCATTATTGGTTAGATTGAAGTTGGAAACAACTTGTAGCTTCATTCTAGACTCGTTTGAAGTTGAAAACAATTTGTAGCTTCATTTTCAGTTGTTTAAAATTAGAATCAACTTGTAGTTTCATTGTTGACTCGTTTGAGCCTGTAAACAACTTGTTGCTTCATTATTGGCTCGATTGAAGTTGGATACAACTTGTAGCTTCATTCTAGACTCGTTTGAAGTTGAAAACGATTTGTAGCTTCATTTTCGGTTGTTTAAAATTAGAATCAACTTGTAGTTTCATTCTTGACTCGTTTGAGCCTGGAAACAACTTGTTGCTTCATTATTGGCTAGATTGAAGTTGGAAACAACTTGTAGCTTCATTCCAAACTCGTTTGTAGTTGAAAACAACTTGTAGCTTCATTTTCCGTTGTTTAAAATTAGAATGAACTTTTAGTTTCATTCTTGACTCGTTTCAGCCTGTAAAGAACTTGTTGCTTCATTATTGGCTAGATTGAAGTTGGATACAACTTGTAGCTTCATTCCAGACTCGTTTGAAGTTGAAAACAATTTGTAGCTTCATTTTCGGTTGTTTAAAATTAGAATCAATTTGTAGTTTCATTCTTGACTCGTTTGAGCCTGGAAACAACTTGTTGCTTCATTATTGGCTAGATTGAAGTTGGAAACAACTTGTAGCTTCATTCCAAACTCGTTTGAAGTTGAAAACAACTTGTAGCTTCATTTTTGGTTGTTTAAAATTAGAATCAACTTTTAGTTTCATTCTTGACTCGTTTCAGCCTGTAAACAACTTGTTGCTTCATTATTGGCTAGATCGAAGTTGGAAACAACTTGTAGCTTCATTCCAGACTCGTTTGAAGTTGAAAACAATTTGTAGTTTCATTCTTGACTCGTTTGAGCCCGGAAACAACTTGTTGCTTCATTATTGGATGGATTGAAGTTGGAAATGACTTGTAGCTTCATTCCAGACTCGTTTGAAGTTGAACACAACTTGTAGCTTCATTTTCGGTTGTTTAAAATTAGAATCAACTTGTAGTTTCATTCTTGACTCGTTTGAGCCTGTAAACAACTTGTTGCTTCATTATTGGTTAGATTGAAGTTGGAAACAACTTGTAGCTTCATTCTAGACTCGTTTGAAGTTGAAAACAATTTGTAACTTCATTTTCGGTTGTTTAAAATTAGAATCAACTTGTAGTTTCATTCTTGACTCGTTTGAGCCTGGAAACAACTTGTTGCTTCATTATTGGCTAGATTGAAGTTGGAAACAACTTGTAGCTTCATTCCAAACTCGTTTGAAGTTGAAAACAACTTGTAGCTTCATTTTCCGTTGTTTAAAATTAGAATCAACTTTTAGTTTCATTCTTGACTCGTTTCAGCCTGTAAAGAACTTGTTGCTTCATTATTGGCTAGATTGAAGTTGGATACAACTTGTAGCTTCATTCCAGACTCGTTTGAAGTTGAAAACAATTTGTAGCTTCATTTTCGGTTGTTTAAAATTAGAATCAACTTGTAGTTTCATTCTTGACTCGTTTGAGCCTGGAAACAACTTGTTGCTTCATTATTGGCTAGATTGAAGTTGGAAACAACTTGTAGCTTCATTCCAAACTCGTTTGAAGTTGAAAACAACTTGTAGCTTCATTTTTGGTTGTTTAAAATTAGAATCAACTTTTAGTTTCATTCTTGACACGTTTCAGCCTGTAAACAACTTGTTGCTTCATTATTGGCTAGATCGAAGTTGGAAACAACTTGTAGCTTCATTCCAGCCTCGTTTGAAGTTGAAAACAATTTGTAGTTTCATTCTTGACTCGTTTGAGCCCGGAAACAACTTGTTGCTTCATTATTGGATGGATTGAAGTTGGAAACGACTTGTAGCTTCATTCCAGACTCGTTTGAAGTTGAACACAACTTGTTGCTTCATTTTCGGTTGTTTAAAATTAGAATCAACTTGTACTCGTTTGAAGTTGAACACAACTTGTTGCTTCATTTTCGGTTGTTTAAAATTAGAATCAACTTGTAGTTTCATTCTTGACTCGTTTGAGCCTGTAAACAACTTGTTGCTTCATTATTGGTTAGATTGAAGTTGGAAACAACTTGTAGCTTCATTCTAGACTCGTTTGAAGTTGAAAACAATTTGTAACTTCATTTTCGGTTGTTTAAAATTAGAATCAACTTGTAGTTTCATTCTTGACTCGTTTGTGCCTGGAAACAACTTGTTGCTTCATTATTGGCTAGATTGAAGTTGGAATCAACTTGTAGCTTCATTCCAAACTCGTTTGAAGTTGAAAACAACTTGTAGCTTCATTTTCCGTTGTTTAAAATTTGAATCAACTTTTAGTTTCATTCTTGACTCGTTTCAGCCTGTAAAGAACTTGCTGCTTCATTATTGGCTAGATTGAAGTTGGATACAACTTGTAGCTTCATTCCAGACTCGTTTGAAGTTGAAAACAATTTGTAGCTTCATTTTCGGTTGTTTAAAATTAGAATCAACTTGTAGTTTCATTCTTGACTCGTTTGAGCCTGGAAACAACTTGTTGCTTCATTATTGGCTAGATTGAAGTTGGAAACAACTTGTAGCTTCATTCTAAACTCGTTTGAAGTTGAAAACAACTTGTAGCTTCATTTTTGGTTGTTTAAAATTAGAATCAACTTTTAGTTTCATTCTTGACTCGTTTCAGCCTGTAAACAACTTGCTGCTTCATTATTGGCTAGATCGAAGTTGGAAACAACTTGTAGCTTCATTCCAGACTCGTTTGAAGTTGAAAACAACTTGTAGCTTCATTTTCCGTTGTTTAAAATTAGAATCAACTTTTAGTTTCATTCTTGACTCGTTTCAGCCTGTAAAGAACTTGTTGCTTCATTATTGGCTAGATTGAAGTTGGATACAACTTGTAGCTTCATTCCAGACTCGTTTGAAGTTGAAAACAATTTGTAGCTTCATTTTCGGTTGTCTAAAATTAGAATCAACTTGTAGTTTCATTCTTGACTCGTTTGAGCCTGGAAACAACTTGTTGCTTCATTATTGGCTAGATTGAAGTTGGAAACAACTTGTAGCTTCATTCCAAACTCGTTTGAAGTTGAAAACAACTTGTAGCTTCATTCTTGACTCGTTTGAGCCCGGAAACAACTTGTTGCTTCATTATTGGATGGATTGAAGTTGGAAACGACTTGTAGCTTCATTCCAGACTCGTTTGAAGTTGAACACAACTTGTAGCTTCATTTTCGGTTGTTTAAAATTAGAATCAACTTGTAGTTTCATTCTTGACTCGTTTGAGCCTGTAAACAACTTGCTGCTTCATTATTGGTTAGATTGAAGTTGGAAACAACTTGTAGCTTCATTCTAGACTCGTTTGAAGTTGAAAACAATTTGTAACTTCATTTTCGGTTATTTAAAATTAGAATCAACTTGTAGTTTCATTCTTGACTCGTTTGAGCCTGGAAACAACTTGTTGCTACATTATTGGCTAGATTGAAGTTGGAATCAACTTGTAGCTTCATTCCAAACTCGTTTGAAGTTGAAAACAACTTGTAGCTTCATTTTCCGTTGTTTAAAATTAGAATCAACTTTTAGTTTCATTCTTGACTCGTTTCAGCCTGTAAAGAACTTGCTGCTTCATTATTGGCTAGATTGAAGTTGGATACAACTTGTAGCTTCATTCCAGACTCGTTTGAAGTTGAAAACAATTTGTAGCTTCATTTTCGGTTGTTTAAAATTAGAATCAACTTGTAGTTTCATTCTTGACTCGTTTGAGCCTGGAAACAACTTGTTGCTTCATTATTGGCTAGATTGAAGTTGGAAACAACTTGTAGCTTCATTCCAAACTCGTTTGAAGTTGAAAACAACTTGTAGCTTCATTTTTGGTTGTTTAAAATTAGAATCAACTTTTAGTTTCATTCTTGACTCGTTTCAGCCTGTAAACAACTTGCTGCTTCATTATTGGCTAGATCGAAGTTGGAAACAACTTGTAGCTTCATTCCAGACTCGTTTGAAGTTGAAAACAACTTGTAGCTTCATTTTCCGTTGTTTAAAATTAGAATCAACTTTTAGTTTCATTCTTGACTCGTTTCAGCCTGTAAAGAACTTGTTGCTTCATTATTGGCTAGATTGAAGTTGGATACAACTTGTAGCTTCATTCCAGACTCGTTTGAAGTTGAAAACAATTTGTAGCTTCATTTTCGGTTGTTTAAAATTAGAATCAACTTGTAGTTTCATTCTTGACTCGTTTGAGCCTGGAAACAACTTGTTGCTTCATTATTGGCTAGATTGAAGTTGGAAACAACTTGTAGCTTCATTCCAAACTCGTTTGAAGTTGAAAACAACTTGTAGCTTCATTTTTGGTTGTTTAAAATTAGAATCAACTTTTAGTTTCATTCTTGACTCGATTCATCCTGTAAACAACTTGTTGCTTCATTATTGGCTAGATCGAAGTTGGAAACAACTTGTAGCTTCATTCCAGACTCGTTTGAAGTTGAAAACAATTTGTAGTTTCATTCTTGACTCGTTTGAGCCCGGAAACAACTTGTTGCTTCATTATTGGATGGATTGAAGTTGGAAACGACTTGTAGCTTCATTCCAGACTCGTTTGAAGTTGAACACAACTTGTAGCTTCATTTTCGGTTGTTTAAAATTAGAATCAACTTGTAGTTTCATTCTTGACTCGTTTGAGCCTGTAAACAACTTGTTGCTTCATTATTGGTTGGATTGAAGTTGGAAACAACTTGTAGCTTCATTCTAGACTCGTTTGAAGTTGAAAACAATTTGTAACTTCATTTTCGGTTGTTTAAAATTAGAATCAACTTGTAGTTTCATTCTTGACTCGTTTGTGCCTGGAAACAACTTGTTGCTTCATTATTGGCTAGATTGAAGTTGGAATCAACTTGTAGCTTCATTCCAAACTCGTTTGAAGTTGAAAACAACTTGTAGCTTCATTTTCCGTTGTTTAAAATTAGAATCAACTTTTAGTTTCATTCTTGACTCGTTTCAGCCTGTAAAGAACTTGCTGCTTCATTATTGGCTAGATTGAAGTTGGATACAACTTGTAGCTTCATTCCAGACTCGTTTGAAGTTGAAAACAATTTGTAGCTTCATTTTCGGTTGTTTAAAATTAGAATCAACTTGTAGTTTCATTCTTGACTCGTTTGAGCCTGGAAACAACTTGTTGCTTCATTATTGGCTAGATTGAAGTTGGAAACAACTTGTAGCTTCATTCTAAACTCGTTTGAAGTTGAAAACAACTTGTAGCTTCATTTTTGGTTGTTTAAAATTAGAATCAACTTTTAGTTTCATTCTTGACTCGTTTCAGCCTGTAAACAACTTGCTGCTTCATTATTGGCTAGATCGAAGTTGGAAACAACTTGTAGCTTCATTCCAGACTCGTTTGAAGTTGAAAACAACTTGTAGCTTCATTTTCCGTTGTTTAAAATTAGAATCAACTTTTAGTTTCATTCTTGACTCGTTTCAGCCTGTAAAGAACTTGTTGCTTCATTATTGGCTAGATTGAAGTTGGATACAACTTGTAGCTTCATTCCAGACTCGTTTGAAGTTGAAAACAATTTGTAGCTTCATTTTCGGTTGTCTAAAATTAGAATCAACTTGTAGTTTCATTCTTGACTCGTTTGAGCCTGGAAACAACTTGTTGCTTCATTATTGGCTAGATTGAAGTTGGAAACAACTTGTAGCTTCATTCCAAACTCGTTTGAAGTTGAAAACAACTTGTAGCTTCATTCTTGACTCGTTTGAGCGCGGAAACAACTCTTTGCTTCATTATTGGATGGATTGAAGTTGGAAACGACTTGTAGCTTCATTCCAGACTCGTTTGAAGTTGAACACAACTTGTAGCTTCATTTTCGGTTGTTTAAAATTAGAATCAACTTGTAGTTTCATTCTTGACTCGTTTGAGCCTGTAAACAACTTGTTGCTTCATTATTGGTTAGATTGAAGTTGGAAACAACTTGTAGCTTCATTCTAGACTCGTTTGAAGTTGAAAACAATTTGTAACTTCATTTTCGGTTATTTAAAATTAGAATCAACTTGTAGTTTCATTCTTGACTCGTTTGAGCCTGGAAACAACTTGTTGCTACATTATTGGCTAGATTGAAGTTGGAATCAACTTGTAGCTTCATTCCAAACTCGTTTGAAGTTGAAAACAACTTGTAGCTTCATTTTCCGTTGTTTAAAATTAGAATCAACTTTTAGTTTCATTCTTGACTCGTTTCAGCCTGTAAAGAACTTGCTGCTTCATTATTGGCTAGATTGAAGTTGGATACAACTTGTAGCTTCATTCCAGACTCGTTTGAAGTTGAAAACAATTTGTAGCTTCATTTTCGGTTGTTTAAAATTAGAATCAACTTGTAGTTTCATTCTTGACTCGTTTGAGCCTGGAAACAACTTGTTGCTTCATTATTGGCTAGATTGAAGTTGGAAACAACTTGTAGCTTCATTCCAAACTCGTTTGAAGTTGAAAACAACTTGTAGCTTCATTTTTGGTTGTTTAAAATTAGAATCAACTTTTAGTTTCATTCTTGACTCGTTTCAGCCTGTAAACAACTTGCTGCTTCATTATTGGCTAGATCGAAGTTGGAAACAACTTGTAGCTTCATTCCAGACTCGTTTGAAGTTGAAAACAACTTGTAGCTTCATTTTCCGTTGTTTAAAATTAGAATCAACTTTTAGTTTCATTCTTGACTCGTTTCAGCCTGTAAAGAACTTGTTGCTTCATTATTGGCTAGATTGAAGTTGGATACAACTTGTAGCTTCATTCCAGACTCGTTTGAAGTTGAAAACAATTTGTAGCTTCATTTTCGGTTGTTTAAAATTAGAATCAACTTGTAGTTTCATTCTTGACTCGTTTGAGCCTGGAAACAACTTGTTGCTTCATTATTGGCTAGATTGAAGTTGGAAACAACTTGTAGCTTCATTCCAAACTCGTTTGAAGTTGAAAACAACTTGTAGCTTCATTTTGGTTGTTTAAAATTAGAATCAACTTTTAGTTTCATTCTTGACTCGTTTCAGCCTGTAAACAACTTGTTGCTTCATTATTGGCTAGATCGAAGTTGGAAACAACTTGTAGCTTCATTCCAGACTCGTTTGAAGTTGAAAACAATTTGTAGTTTCATTCTTGACTCGTTTGAGCCCGGAAACAACTTGTTGCTTCATTATTGGATGGATTGAAGTTGGAAACGACTTGTAGCTTCATTCCAGACTCGTTTGAAGTTGAACACAACTTGTAGCTTCATTTTCGGTTGTTTAAAATTAGAATCAACTTGTAGTTTCATTCTTGACTCGTTTGAGCCTGTAAACAACTTGTTGCTTCATTATTGGTTAGATTGAAGTTGGAAACAACTTGTAGCTTCATTCTAGACTCGTTTGAAGTTGAAAACAATTTGTAACTTCATTTTCGGTTGTTTAAAATTAGAATCAACTTGTAGTTTCATTCTTGACTCGTTTGAGCCTGGAAACAACTTGTTGCTTCATTATTGGCTAGATTGAAGTTGGAATCAACTTGTAGCTTCATTCCAAACTCATTTGAAGTTGAAAACAACTTGTAGCTTCATTTTCCGTTGTTTAAAAGTAGAATCAACTTTTAGTTTCATTCTTGACTCGTTTCAGCCTGTAAAGAACTTGCTGCTTCATTATTGGCTAGATTGAAGTTGGATACAACTTGTAGCTTCATTCCAGACTCGTTTGAAGTTGAAAACAATTTGTAGCTTCATTTTCGGTTGTTTAAAATTAGAATCAAATTGTAGTTTCATTCTTGACTCCTTTGAGCCTGGAAACAACTTGTTGCTTCATTATTGGCTAGATTGAAGTTGGAAACAACTTGTAGCTTCATTCCAAACTCGTTTGAAGTTGAAAACAACTTGTAGCTTCATTTTTGGTTGTTTAAAATTAGAATCAACTTTTAGTTTCATTCTTGACTCGTTTCAGGCTGTAAACAACTTGTTGCTTCATTATTGGCTAGATCGAAGTTGGAATCAACTTGTAGCTTCATTCCAGACTCGTTTGAAGTTGAAAACAATTTGTAGTTTCATTCTTGACTCGTTTGAGCCCGGAAACAACTTGTTGCTTCATTATTGGATGGATTGAAGTTGGAAACGACTTGTAGCTTCATTCCAGACTCGTTTGAAGTTGAACACAACTTGTAGCTTCATTTTCGGTTGTTTAAAATTAGAATCAACTTGTAGTTTCATTCTTGACTCGTTTGAGCCTGTAAACAACTTGTTGCTACATTATTGGCTAGATCAAAGTTGGAAACAACTTGTAGCTTCATTCTAGACTCGTTTGAAGTTGAAAACAATTTGTAGTTTCATTCTTGACTCGTTTGAGCCTGGAAACAACTTGTTGCTTCATTATTGGCTAGATTGAAGTTGGAAACAACTTGTAGCTTCATTCCAAACTCGTTTGAAGTTGAAAACAACTTGTAGCTTCATTTTCCGTTGTTTAAAATTAGAATCAACTTTTAGTTTCATTCTTGACTCGTTTGAGCCTGTAAAGAACTTGTTGCTTCATTATTGGCTAGATTGAAGTTGGATACAACCTCTAGCTTCATTCCAGACTCGTTTGAAGTTGAAAACAACTTGTAGCTTCATTTTATGTTGTTTAAAATTAGAATCAACTTTTAGTTTCATTCTTGACTCGTTTCAGCCTGTAAACAACTTGTTGCTTCATTATTGGCTAGATCGAAGTTGGAAACAACTTGTAGCTTCATTCCAGACTCGTTTGAAGTTGAAAACAATTTGTAGTTTCATTCTTGACTCGTTTGAGCCTGGAAACAACTTGTTGCTTCATTATTGGCTAGATTGAAGTTGGAAACAACTTGTAGCTTCATTCCAAACTCGTTTGAAGTTGAAAACAACTTGTAGCTTCATTTTCCGTTGTTTAAAATTAGAATCAACTTTTAGTTTCATTCTTGACTCGTTTGAGCCTGTAAAGAACTTGTTGCTTCATTATTGGCTAGATTGAAGTTGGATACAACCTCTAGCTTCATTCCAGACTCGTTTGAAGTTGAAAACAACTTGTAGCTTCGTTTTTGGTTGTTTAAAATTAGAATCAACTTTTAGTTTCATTCTTGACTCGTTTCAGCCTGTAAACAACTTGTTGCTTCATTATTGGCTAGATCGAAGTTGGAAACAACTTGTAGCTTCTAACTAGACTCGTTTGAAGTTGAAAACAATTTGTAACTTCATTTTCGGTTGTTTAAAATTAGAATCAACTTGTAGTTTCATTCTTGACTCGTTTGAGCCTGGAAACAACTTGTTGCTTCATTATTGGCTAGATTGAAGTTGGAATCAACTTGTAGCTTCATTCCAAACTCGTTTGAAGTTGAAAACAACTTGTAGCTTCATTTTCCGTTGTTTAAAATTAGAATCAACTTTTAGTTTCATTCTTGACTCGTTTCAGCCTGTAAAGAACTTGCTGCTTCATTATTGGCTAGATTGAAGTTGGATACAACTTGTAGCTTCATTCCAGACTCGTTTGAAGTTGAAAACAATTTGTAGCTTCATTTTCGGTTGTTTAAAATTAGAATCAACTTGTAGTTTCATTCTTGACTCGTTTGAGCCTGGAAACAACTTGTTGCTTCATTATTGGCTAGATTGAAGTTGGAAACAACTTGTAGCTTCATTCCAAACTCGTTTGAAGTTGAAAACAACTTGTAGCTTCATTTTTGGTTGTTTAAAATTAGAATCAACTTTTAGTTTCATTCTTGACTCGTTTCAGCCTGTAAACAACTTGTTGCTTCATTATTGGCTAGATCGAAGTTTGAAACAACTTGTAGCTTCATTCCAGACTCGTTTGAAGTTGAAAACAACTTGTAGCTTCATTTTCGGTTGTTTAAAATTAGAATCAACTTTTAGTTTCATTCTTGACTCGTTTCAGCCTGTAAAGAACTTGCTGCTTCATTATTGGCTAGATTGAAGTTGGATACAACTTGTAGCTTCATTCCAAACTCGTTTGAAGTTAAAAACAACTTGTAGCTTCATTTTTGGTTGTTTAAAATTAGAATCAACTTTTAGTTTCATTCTTGACTCGTTTCAGCCTGGAAACAACTTGTTGCTTCATTATTGGCTAGATCGAAGTTGGAAACAACTTGTAGCTTCATTCCAGACTCGTTTGAAGTTGAAAACAATTTGTAGTTTCATTCTTGACTCGTTTGAGCCCGGAAACAACTTGGTGCTTCATTATTGGATGGATTGAAGTTGGAAACGACTTGTAGCTTCATTCCAGACTCGTTTGAAGTTGAACACAACTTGTAGCTTCATTTTCGGTTGTTTAAAATTAGAATCAACTTATAGTTTCATTCTTGACTCGTTTGAGCCTGTAAACAACTTGTTGCTTCATTATTGGCTAGATCAAAGTTGGAAACAACTTGTAGCTTCATTCTAGACTCGTTTGAAGTTGAAAACAATTTGTAGTTTCATTCTTGACTCGTTTGAGCCTGGAAACAACTTGTTGCTTCATTATTGGGTAGATTGAAGTTGGAAACAACTTGTAGCTTCATTCCAAACTCGTTTGAAGTTGAAAACAACTTGTAGCTTCATTTTCCGTTGTTTAAAATTAGAATCAACTTTTAGTTTCATTCTTGACTCGTTTCAGCCTGTAAAGAACTTGTTGCTTCATTATTGGCTAGATTGAAGTTGGATACAACTTGTAGCTTCATTCCAGACTCGTTTGAAGTTGAAAACAATTTGTAGCTTCATTTTCGGTTGTTTAAAATTAGAATCAACTTGTAGTTTCATTCTTGACTCGTTTGAGCCTTGAAACAACTTGTTGCTTCATTATTGGCTAGATTGAAGTTGGAAACAACTTGTAGCTTCATTCCAAACTCGTTTGAAGTTGAAAACAACTTGTAGCTTCATTTTCCGTTGTTTAAAATTAGAATCAACTTTTAGTTTCATTCTTGACTCGTTTCAGCCTGTAAAGAACTTGTTGCTTCATTATTGGCTAGATTGAAGTTGGATACAACTTGTAGCTTCATTCCAGACTCGTTTGAAGTTGAAAACAATTTGTAGCTTCATTTTCGGTTGTTTAAAATTAGAATCAACTTGTAGTTTCATTCTTGACTCGTTTGAGCCTGGAAACAACTTGTTGCTTCATTATTGGCTAGATTGAAGTTGGAAACAACTTGTAGCTTCATTCCAAACTCGTTTGAAGTTGAAAACAACTTGTAGCTTCATTTTCCGTTGTTTAAAATTAGAATCAACTTTTAGTTTCATTCTTGACTCGTTTGAGCCTGTAAAGAACTTGTTGCTTCATTATTGGCTAGATTGAAGTTGGATACAACCTCTAGCTTCATTCCAGACTCGTTTGAAGTTGAAAACAACTTGTAGCTTCATTTTTGGTTGTTTAAAATTAGAATCAACTTTTAGTTTCATTCTTGACTCGTTTCAGCCTGTAAACAACTTGTTGCTTCATTATTGGCTAGATCGAAGTTGGAAACAACTTGTAGCTTCATTCCAGACTCGTTTGAAGTTGAAAACAATTTGTAGTTTCATTCTTGACTCGTTTGAGCCCGGAAACAACTTGTTGCTTCATTATTGGATGGATTGAAGTTGGAAACGACTTGTAGCTTCATTCCAGACTCGTTTGAAGTTGAACACAACTTGTAGCTTCATTTTCAGTTGTTTAAAATTAGAATCAACTTGTAGTTTCATTCTTGACTCGTTTGAGCCTGTAAACAACTTGTTGCTTCATTATTGGTTAGATTGAAGTTGGAAACAACTTGTAGCTTCATTCGAGACTCGTTTGAAGTTGAAAACAATTTGTAACTTCATTTTCGGTTGTTTAAAATTAGAATCAACTTGTAGTTTCATTCTTGACTCGTTTGAGCCTGGAAACAACTTGTTGCTTCATTATTGGCTAGATTGAAGTTGGAATCAACTCTTAGCTTCATTCCAAACTCGTTTGAAGTTGAAAACAACTTGTAGCTTCATTTTCCGTTGTTTAAAAATAGAATCAACTTTTAGTTTCATTCTTGACTCGTTTCAGCCTGTAAAGAACTTGCTGCTTCATTATTGGCTAGATTGAAGTTGGATACAACTTGTAGCTTCATTCCAGACTCGTTTGAAGTTGAAAACAATTTGTAGCTTCATTTTCGGTTGTTTAAAATTAGAATCAACTTGTAGTTTCATTCTTGACTCGTTTGAGCCTGGAAACAACTTGTTGCTTCATTATTGGCTAGATTGAAGTTGGAAACAACTTGTAGCTTCATTCCAAACTCGTTTGAAGTTGAAAACAACTTGTAGCTTCATTTTTGGTTGTTTAAAATTAGAATCAACTTTTAGTTTCATTCCTGACTCGTTTCAGCCTGTAAACAACTTGTTGCTTCATTATTGGCTAGATCGAAGTTGGAAACAACTTGTAGCTTCATTCCAGACTCGTTTGAAGTTGAAAACAATTTGTAGTTTCATTCTTGACTCGTTTGAGCCCGGAAACAACTTGTTGCTTCATTATTGGATGGATTGAAGTTGGAAACGACTTGTAGCTTCATTCCAGACTCGTTTGAAGTTGAACACAACTTGTAGCTTCATTTTCGGTTGTTTAAAATTAGAATCAACTTGTAGTTTCATTCTTGACTCGTTTGAGCCTGTAAACAACTTGTTGCTTCATTATTGGCTAGATCAAAGTTGGAAACAACTTGTAGCTTCATTCTAGACTCGTTTGAAGTTGAAAACAATTTGTAGTTTCATTCTTGACTCGTTTGAGCCTGGAAACAACTTGTTGCTTCATTATTGGCTAGATTGAAGTTGGAAACAACTTGTAGCTTCATTCCAAACTCGTTTGAAGTTGAAAACAACTTGTAGCTTCATTTTCCGTTGTTTAAAATTAGAATCAACTTTTAGTTTCATTCTTGACTCGTTTCAGCCTGTAAAGAACTTGTTGCTTCATTATTGGCTAGATTGAAGTTGGATACAACTTGTAGCTTCATTCCAGACTCGTTTGAAGTTGAAAACAATTTGTAGCTTCATTTTCGGTTGTTTAAAATTAGAATCAACTTGTAGTTTCATTCTTGACTCGTTTGAGCCTGGAAACAACTTGTTGCTTCATTATTGGCTAGATTGAAGTTGGAAACAACTTGTAGCTTCATTCCAAACTCGTTTGAAGTTGAAAACAACTTGTAGCTTCATTTTTGGTTGTTTAAAATTAGAATCAACTTTTAGTTTCATTCTTGACTCGTTTCAGCCTGTAAACAACTTGTTGCTTCATTATTGGCTAGATCGAAGTTGGAAACAACTTGTAGCTTCATTCCAGACTCGTTTGAAGTTGAAAACAACTTGTAGCTTCATTTTCCGTTGTTTAAAATTAGAATCAACTTTTAGTTTCATTCTTGACTCGTTTCAGCCTGTAAAGAACTTGCTGCTTCATTATTGGCTAGATTGAAGTTGGATACAACTTGTAGCTTCATTCCAGACTCGTTTGAAGTTAAAAACAATTTGTAGCTTCATTTTCGGTTGTTTAAAATTAGAATCAACTTGTAGTTTCATTCTTGACTCGTTTGAGCCTGGAAACAACTTGTTGCTTCATTATTGGCTAGATTGAAGTTGGAATCAACTTGTAGCTTCATTCCAAACTCGTTTGAAGTTGAAAACAACTTGTAGCTTCATTTTCCGTTGTTTAAAATTAGAATCAACTTTTAGTTTCATTCTTGACTCGTTTCAGCCTGTAAAGAACTTGCTGCTTCATTATTGGCTAGATTGAAGTTGGATACAACTTGTAGCTTCATTCCAGACTCGTTTGAAGTTGAAAACAATTTGTAGCTTCATTTTCGGTTGTTTAAAATTAGAATCAACTTGTAGTTTCATTCTTGACTCGTTTGAGCCTGGAAACAACTTGTTGCTTCATTATTGGCTAGATTGAAGTTGGAAACAACTTGTAGCTTCATTCCAAACTCGTTTGAAGTTGAAAACAACTTGTAGCTTCATTTTTGGTTGTTTAAAATTAGAATCAACTTTTAGTTTCATTCTTGACTCGTTTCAGCCTGTAAACAACTTGTTGCTTCATTATTGGCTAGATCGAAGTTTGAAACAACTTGTAGCTTCATTCCAGACTCGTTTGAAGTTGAAAACAACTTGTAGCTTCATTTTCGGTTGTTTAAAATTAGAATCAACTTTTAGTTTCATTCTTGACTCGTTTCAGCCTGTAAAGAACTTGCTGCTTCATTATTGGCTAGATTGAAGTTGGATACAACTTGTAGCTTCATTCCAAACTCGTTTGAAGTTAAAAACAACTTGTAGCTTCATTTTTGGTTGTTTAAAATTAGAATCAACTTTTAGTTTCATTCTTGACTCGTTTCAGCCTGGAAACAACTTGTTGCTTCATTATTGGCTAGATCGAAGTTGGAAACAACTTGTAGCTTCATTCCAGACTCGTTTGAAGTTGAAAACAATTTGTAGTTTCATTCTTGACTCGTTTGAGCCCGGAAACAACTTGGTGCTTCATTATTGGATGGATTGAAGTTGGAAACGACTTGTAGCTTCATTCCAGACTCGTTTGAAGTTGAACACAACTTGTAGCTTCATTTTCGGTTGTTTAAAATTAGAATCAACTTGTAGTTTCATTCTTGACTCGTTTGAGCATGTAAACAACTTGTTGCTTCATTATTGGCTAGATCAAAGTTGGAAACAACTTGTAGCTTCATTCTAGACTCGTTTGAAGTTGAAAACAATTTGTAGTTTCATTCTTGACTCGTTTGAGCCTGGAAACAACTTGTTGCTTCATTATTGGGTAGATTGAAGTTGGAAACAACTTGTAGCTTCATTCCAAACTCGTTTGAAGTTGAAAACAACTTGTAGCTTCATTTTCCGTTGTTTAAAATTAGAATCAACTTTTAGTTTCATTCTTGACTCGTTTCAGCCTGTAAAGAACTTGTTGCTTCATTATTGGCTAGATTGAAGTTGGATACAACTTGTAGCTTCATTCCAGACTCGTTTGAAGTTGAAAACAATTTGTAGCTTCATTTTCGGTTGTTTAAAATTAGAATCAACTTGTAGTTTCATTCTTGACTCGTTTGAGCCTGGAAACAACTTGTTGCTTCATTATTGGCTAGATTGAAGTTGGAAACAACTTGTAGCTTCATTCCAAACTCGTTTGAAGTTGAAAACAACTTGTAGCTTCATTTTCCGTTGTTTAAAATTAGAATCAACTTTTAGTTTCATTCTTGACTCGTTTCAGCCTGTAAAGAACTTGTTGCTTCATTATTGGCTAGATTGAAGTTGGATACAACTTGTAGCTTCATTCCAGACTCGTTTGAAGTTGAAAACAATTTGTAGCTTCATTTTCGGTTGTTTAAAATTAGAATCAACTTGTAGTTTCATTCTTGACTCGTTTGAGCCTGGAAACAACCTGTTGCTTCATTATTGGCTAGATTGAAGTTGGAAACAACTTGTAGCTTCATTCCAAACTCGTTTGAAGTTGAAAACAACTTGTAGCTTCATTTTCCGTTGTTTAAAATTAGAATCAACTTTTAGTTTCATTCTTGACTCGTTTGAGCCTGTAAAGAACTTGTTGCTTCATTATTGGCTAGATTGAAGTTGGATACAACCTCTAGCTTCATTCCAGACTCGTTTGAAGTTGAAAACAACTTGTAGCTTCATTTTTGGTTGTTTAAAATTAGAATCAACTTTTAGTTTCATTCTTGACTCGTTTCAGCCTGTAAACAACTTGTTGCTTCATTATTGGCTAGATCGAAGTTGGAAACAACTTGTAGCTTCATTCCAGACTCGTTTGAAGTTGAAAACAATTTGTAGTTTCATTCTTGACTCGTTTGAGCCCGGAAACAACTTGTTGCTTCATTATTGGATGGATTGAAGTTGGAAACGACTTGTAGCTTCATTCCAGACTCGTTTGAAGTTGAACACAACTTGTAGCTTCATTTTCAGTTGTTTAAAATTAGAATCAACTTGTAGTTTCATTCTTGACTCGTTTGAGCCTGTAAACAACTTGTTGCTTCATTATTGGTTAGATTGAAGTTGGAAACAACTTGTAGCTTCATTCTAGACTCGTTTGAAGTTGAAAACAATTTGTAACTTCATTTTCGGTTGTTTAAAATTAGAATCAACTTGTAGTTTCATTCTTGACTCGTTTGAGCCTGGAAACAACTTGTTGCTTCATTATTGGCTAGATTGAAGTTGGAATCAACTCTTAGCTTCATTCCAAACTCGTTTGAAGTTGAAAACAACTTGTAGCTTCATTTTCCGTTGTTTAAAAATAGAATCAACTTTTAGTTTCATTCTTGACTCGTTTCAGCCTGTAAAGAACTTGCTGCTTCATTATTGGCTAGATTGAAGTTGGATACAACTTGTAGCTTCATTCCAGACTCGTTTGAAGTTGAAAACAATTTGTAGCTTCATTTTCGGTTGTTTAAAATTAGAATCAACTTGTAGTTTCATTCTTGACTCGTTTGAGCCTGGAAACAACTTGTTGCTTCATTATTGGCTAGATTGAAGTTGGAAACAACTTGTAGCTTCATTCCAAACTCGTTTGAAGTTGAAAACAACTTGTAGCTTCATTTTTGGTTGTTTAAAATTAGAATCAACTTTTAGTTTCATTCTTGACTCGTTTCAGCCTGTAAACAACTTGTTGCTTCATTATTGGCTAGATCGAAGTTGGAAACAACTTGTAGCTTCATTCCAGACTCGTTTGAAGTTGAAAACAATTTGTAGTTTCATTCTTGACTCGTTTGAGCCCGGAAACAACTTGTTGCTTCATTATTGGATGGATTGAAGTTGGAAACGACTTGTAGCTTCATTCCAGACTCGTTTGAAGTTGAACACAACTTGTAGCTTCATTTTCGGTTGTTTAAAATTAGAATCAACTTGTAGTTTCATTCTTGACTCGTTTGAGCCTGTAAACAACTTGTTGCTTCATTATTGGCTAGATCAAAGTTGGAAACAACTTGTAGCTTCATTCTAGACTCGTTTGAAGTTGAAAACAATTTGTAGTTTCATTCTTGACTCGTTTGAGCCTGGAAACAACTTGTTGCTTCATTATTGGCTAGATTGAAGTTGGAAACAACTTGTAGCTTCATTCCAAACTCGTTTGAAGTTGAAAACAACTTGTAGCTTCATTTTCCGTTGTTTAAAATTAGAATCAACTTTTAGTTTCATTCTTGACTCGTTTCAGCCTGTAAAGAACTTGTTGCTTCATTATTGGCTAGATTGAAGTTGGATACAACTTGTAGCTTCATTCCAGACTCGTTTGAAGTTGAAAACAATTTGTAGCTTCATTTTCGGTTGTTTAAAATTAGAATCAACTTGTAGTTTCATTCTTGACTCGTTTGAGCCTGGAAACAACTTGTTGCTTCATTATTGGCTAGATTGAAGTTGGAAACAACTTGTAGCTTCATTCCAAACTCGTTTGAAGTTGAAAACAACTTGTAGCTTCATTTTTGGTTGTTTAAAATTAGAATCAACTTTTAGTTTCATTCTTGACTCGTTTCAGCCTGTAAACAACTTGTTGCTTCATTATTGGCTAGATCGAAGTTGGAAACAACTTGTAGCTTCATTCCAGACTCGTTTGAAGTTGAAAACAACTTGTAGCTTCATTTTCCGTTGTTTAAAATTAGAATCAACTTTTAGTTTCATTCTTGACTCGTTTCAGCCTGTAAAGAACTTGCTGCTTCATTATTGGCTAGATTGAAGTTGGATACAACTTGTAGCTTCATTCCAGACTCGTTTGAAGTTAAAAACAATTTGTAGCTTCATTTTCGGTTGTTTAAAATTAGAATCAACTTGTAGTTTCATTCTTGACTCGTTTGAGCCTGGAAACAACTTGTTGCTTCATTATTGGCTAGATTGAAGTTGGAAACAACTTGTAGCTTCATTCCAAACTCGTTTGAAGTTGAAAACAACTTGTAGCTTCATTTTTGGTTGTTTAAAATTAGAATCAACTTTTAGTTTCATTCTTGACTCGTTTCAGCCTGTAAACAACTTGTTGCTTCATTATTGGCTAGATCGAAGTTGGAAACAACTTGTGGCTTCATTCCAGACTCGTTTGAAGTTGAAAACAATTTGTAGTTTCATTCTTGACTCGTTTGAGCCCGGAAACAACTTGTTGCTTCATTATTGGATGGATTGAAGTTGGAAACGACTTGTAGCTTCATTCCAGACTCGTTTGAAGTTGAACACAACTTGTAGCTTCATTTTTTGTTGTTTAAAATTAGAATCAACTTGTAGTTTCATTCTTGACTCGTTTGAGCCTGTAAACAACTTGTTGCTTCATTATTGGCTAGATCAAAGTTGGAAACAACTTGTAGCTTCATTCTAGACTCGTTTGAAGTTGAAAACAATTTGTAGTTTCATTCTTGACTCGTTTGAGCCTGGAAACAACTTGTTGCTTCATTATTGGCTAGATTGAAGTTGGAAACAACTTGTAGCTTCATTCCAAACTCGTTTGAAGTTGAAAACAACTTGTAGCTTCATTTTCCGTTGTTTAATGATAGGTCCATTATTTTGCACATTTTAACTACCTATTTATTGCTTGTTTTTGTATTTTTATTAGTTAATTGTTTTGTTTTCAGGAAATTTTAGAGAAATCAAGAATTCAAGAGAAAAAGGAACAAAAAGGTGCAAGAAGGGAAAAAGAGGAAGAAAAAGAAAAGAAGAAGAAGAAAAAGAAAAATGGAAAAGAAAATCAAGACACAAAGACCCTTCTACCCCTAAAACCCTAATCTTGGCCTATATAAACATCCTTTTCTCTCATTAGCCACCATCTTAGTCTTTACCCTAGTTTTACCTAGTTGTTAGTAGCCTCCTTCATCACTTTCTAGCTTTCTTTTTCAAATTGTAATCTCTCAAATATTGTAAACACTTTCTTGTTTAATATAATTTCAAGTTTAGTTTCTTCATCTCCTACATCTTTACCTTGTTGAAATTTATGGCTATGATCTATTTTCTTTCCAACAAGTGGATAAAGTGGCATGTATGCCAACCACTTGTGGGTTGAAAGAGCCTTTATTTTATGTTTTAGTTGACATTTTGATATTTAGATTAAGCCCCTTTTAAATCTCAATTTTATTAGTGGGTTTAATGATTTAGTATTTTTGTTTTTGATTTTGGTTTGTAGTTTGATGGGGTTTTGTTAGAAACATGGTAGATAAGCTAGTTTTGAAGTTTTGTTGGATTTAGAGTTAGTTTGATATGATTTGGTAGTGTTCTTGTTCTTGGTTTTGATTTTGGGGCTTTTGGGTGTAAATTTTAGTTTATGATTTTGACTTGAGGTTAGTGGGTTTTTGTTAGTTATATTTTATATAGGCTAGATTTAAAATTTGGTATAATTTGGAGTTTTTTGGCTTGATTTGGATCTTGTTTTGATAAAAAAATGGGTAGTTTGGGGGCTATTTAGTGTAGAATTTAGTGTCAAATCTTGTTTAGAGGTTAGTGGGGGTTGATTAGAAATATTTGGAATGGCTAGATTTTCCGGTCAAATCAATTTTCCGGCGATATTTAACCTATTCCGGGCACCTCCATGATTCCGGCGGGTTACTCTTAACTTTTCCGTAGCCTGATAGCAAGTGTTTTAGTTTCTGTCTGTTTTCTGGTCAGTACTGTTGCGTCTTCATGTTTCGGCCACGCCTGTAGTTTTTATATTATTATTATTAGTTTTGTTTTTCTTATCTGTTGTTTCTGTTGAGTCGTCGCACTTTTTCCGTCGTTGTTTTCCTTCCACGTCATGTGCATACACAGTCACTTCCGCTTATTGTTTTATCCTGTTAATAGTTATTTAAGTGATTAAGTATTTAGTTAACAATATTAATTAAGTAGTTAATAGATAATTAAAAATCTTTCCAAACTAATTTGTCTAATTCGCCTAAATTAGAAATTAAGATTTTCGCGAAAATAAATTTAGTCCTTGTGGATCGAATCTTATATTACTAAAACGGGATCGTGCACTTGCGATTAATTTCAAAACCTTATTTTGAGCACATCAAGTTTTTGGCGCCGCTGCCGGGGAATAAAATTAATTTTCGCGCCTTAATTTTTAATTTTTCGGATTAGTTTTTTTTTTTTTTTTTATATATTCTCTCACTTCTTTTTTTTTTTGTTGAATTTTAGGAAATTGGAAGAGTATGAGCTAGCTTGGAATAAGTGGAGAATATTCTTGGAGTATTGGAAGCTTGCTTGGGTAACTTGTATCTCTCTCCTATTTCAATTTATTTTATTTAGAAAATCACAAAAAAATTGAAAATTGAAAATCACAAAAAAATTAAAAAAATTAAAATCCAAAAAAATAATTAGCTAGAACTACATATGTGTCGCATCATGCATTTTTACACTTAGGGCACATCATTTAGATTTTAATTTTTGTTTTTAAATTTTCGTACCTTTAATTGTGGTGATCGCTGGAGGACCCTAAGGTGCGTTAATTTCTTTCTTTCTCTAGATTAGGACACGTAGTTTAAGCATCCATAGTTGTTTATCGCTTTAATTATATCGTTGTGTGGAGCATCATTTTAAATAAAATTTAAGGGCAAAACCCAATCACAAGATAAGGGGAGGGATTTCATCACTCTTTCCTTGGCCCACAACAACTTAATTTCTTCATTTGCATTTCCCTAGCCTTTTAATAAAATTGAATTAGACGTTAGCCCCTAGGACTTCGCGCTCAACTAGGAAGGTACCTAAAAGACGAGGTAATCTTTTATTATTCCGACTCTTCGGTGTCTAGGCAAGCGAAAGCTTACCTGGCCGATTAAGGTTTGGTGTCTAAGCGCGGAGATTGGCCTCTTGGCAATGCCTGCTCCAAACTGGCCAAACCGGTCCGAATAATTTTGGATTTATCGAGTTTTTGGTGGTCCTTAACGTTAGGAGCAAGGTCTAGTTCATTTTTATTAGGGAACCCTAGAATTAAGTTTTTCTTTCACTTTTACACCCTTTCTTTTGTTTGTTTTATTTTTCGCACTTATTTGCTACGTGTTTACTATCTAGTTTATGCGAACTACTTGGGTTAGGAGCGAATCGTCTAGATTAGTTAGACCGATCATCGAAATTCCTTCTTCGTCCTCTTCGGACTCCGAACCCATAGAAGCTAGCGAACCGATAGTAAACATGGCGTTATCTCTTAAAGACCGATGTTACCCGTCCCGTTCCGCTCAACCTTCGTGCATCACCCTTCCTCCCGTTAATGGGAATAATTTCGAAATTAAGGCACATCACATTAGTATGTTGCCTAAATTTTTAGGGAGTGATGGTGAGGATCCCTATCTTTTCATTCAAGAATTTGAGGAGGTTTGCGGTTTGCAAAAACTCCAACAATTAAGCGAAGATTCCATTCGGCTTAGACTAATCAACTTTGCTTTAAAAGAAAATGCTAAAAAATGGTTGTATAGTCTACCCGTCAATTCTATTTCCACTTGGGAGGGGTTTGTGGTAATGTTTCTTAAAAAGTATTTTCCAAACCACAAAACGACTCGAATTACAAATGAGATAAATCAATTCCATCAAAGGGAAAATGAGTCATTTTGGAAATTCTTTGATCGTTTCAAAAATCTTTTATCACAATGCCCCCACCATGGAATAGAGAAATGGAGACTTTGTAAGATTGTTTACGAGGCCTTAGATAGTCAAACAACCGCTTTGTTAGAATCTATGTGCCAAGGCAAATTCATGGAGAAAGATGAGGATCAAGGGTGGGAATTTTTCGAGGACTTAGCCGAGAAAACAATGTTATGGGAGTCTACTAGGGAACCTAAAAAGTCGATCGAGGCGTCTAGTTCTAGGGGTTTGCACTCGATAGGAAACAATGTGGCAACCGATGCCAAACTAGCAACCCTTACTAAGAGACTCGAGGCTTTAGAGTCTCATAGTGGCCCCTCATCTATGCCTATGTTCTCGAACTATAATGCTTCCCATCCCGAGATTCAACAATCTCATGATTTTGAGCAAGTGAACGCGATGTTTCAACCTAAGTCTAGAAATGACCCGTTTGCACCAACGTACAACCCCGGGTGGAAGAATCACCCGAATTTCTCGTGGAACCAAGGTCAAAACTTTCAAACTCCACAACCCAATTTCCAAAGGCCCAACCCTAACTCTTTTTCTACTTATCAAAACCCGAGTCAAGCTCCCGTGAATCCTCCCGGATTTAATGATTCGGATAAGAGACTCAATTCCTTAGAAAAGAGCATAGAGGCCTTCGTGAAATCGCAAACTAACTTGACCCAATCCCAACAAACTTTCATGCAAACTTTAACTCAAGATAGGCAACTTTTGCATTCTAATGTGCAAGCCGTCTCTAAGTTAGAGTCCCAATTGAGTCAATTAGCGAGCACGTTGTGTGAACGAGAAAAGAACAAATTCCCTAGTCAACCGGAGCCGAACCCAAATTTTCCACTTAATCAAAGACCCCCGGATAATGTGCAATCGGTCATTTCTCTTAGGTCGGGTAAACAAGTAGAGACCCACGTTGGTGAGAACCTTGGTAAGAAAGGGGATTCGACTTCTAATCCAAGTCCACCCCGCACTACCATTAATCATGACAAACCCGAGTGTTCAAAAGCCCGTGAGGAGTCGAGTGACCCAAACCCGGAACCGAATTCTGAGTTGCAAAGTGAAGTAGTCTATAAACCAAGAGTCCCTTACCCACAAAGACTTATTTCACCTAAGCAATCGGCTCAAATGGAGAAGATTTTGGAAGTGTTTAAGCAAGTCAAGGTCAACATACCCCTTTTAGATGCAATTCAACAAATTCCGTCATATGCTAAGTGTCTTAAGGAGTAGTGTACCCATAAGAGAACCAACCATGTCCCTAAGAAAGCTTTCCTTACATCTCACATAAGTTCGATTCTCTCAAACCAAATTCCCGTGAAATACAAGGACCCCGGTTGTCCTACAATTTCATGTGTCATAGGAGAAACTTTTGTGGATAAGGCGTTACTTGATTTAGGGGCTAGTGTTAATCTCCTTCCATATTCTGTCTACCAAGCTTTAGGTTTAGGGGAGCTCCGCCAAACCAATGTCACACTTCAATTAGCCGACCGATCCGTGAAAATTCCTAAGGGAATGATCGAGGATGTGCTAATTAAAGTAGGTGACTTTGTGTTTCCCGTAGATTTTGTCGTCCTAGAGACCGAGCCGGTTAGGAACCCGAAGAATCAAATTCCCATAATCCTAGGACGACCCTTTTTAGCTACATCCAACGCGTTGATTAATTGTAGGAATGGCTTAATGAAGCTAACATTTGGCAACATGACAATCGACCTCAACATCTTTCATGTAGGGAAACAATCCGATGATTTCTATGATCAACCTATGGACGTTAATCTAATTGATGAAATAGTTGATCAAGATCTCATGAATCCCAAAGATGCCCTTGAATTTTGCTTAAAACATTTTGGAGAGGATTGGGATGTTTCCAACTACACACATGAGGTCAACCAAATGTTAGAATCCACCATTCCTACAACGAGTCAAGAGCGTGATGTTGAACCCGAGCATTTGCCTTTACCAAACAAAACCGTTGAGTCACAACCGCCGGAATTAGAACTCAAACCTCTTCCCGACACTCTTAAGTATGCTTTTCTAGGCCCTAACGAGTCATATCCCGTCATCATTGCCTCTAATTTGACTACGTCACAAGAGGCAGAACTTTTAGGAATCCTTAGAAAGCATAAAGGAGCGATAGGGTGGAGCATTTCGGACATTAAAGGAATTAGCCCGGCGATTGTTCAACATAGGATTCATTTGGTAGAAGATGCAAAGCCGGTGAGAGAACCTCAAAGGAGGTTGAATCCTCCCATGATGGAGGTAGTTAAGAAAGAAATTCTTAAATGCTTAGACAATGGGATCATTTATCCCATTTCCGATAGTAAGTGGGTGAGTCCCGTTCATGTAGTGCCTAAAAAGTCGGGCATTACTTTGGTGACCAATGAGAACAATGAACAAGTTCCAACCCGTGTTCAATCCGGTTGGAGAATGTGCATAGACTTTAGGAAGCTTAATGCCGTCACTAGGAAAGATCATTTTCCTTTGCCTTTTATCGATCAAATGCTAGAGCGGTTAGCGGGTCATGCTTTCTATTGCTTCTTAGATGGTTACTCGGGATATTTTCAAATCCCGATTGCTCCCGAAGACCAAGAAAAGACCACCTTCACTTGCCCTTTTGGAACCTTCGCGTATAGACGCTTAGCTTTCGGCCTAACCACGGGCCCGTCCACGTTCCAAAGGTGCATGACTAGCATCTTCTCGGAAATGATAGGTGACTTTCTAGAAGTCTTCATAGATGACTTTTCCATCTTTGGCCCATCTTTTCACCAATGCCTTAACAATCTAGATCGAGTGTTGAAAAGATGTGAGGAAACGGATCTAGTATTAAATTGGGAGAAATGTCATTTCATGGTTAAGGAGGGAATCGTTTTAGGACACAAAATTTCTGAAAAAGGGATCGAAGTAGACAAGGCTAAGGTCGACCTAATAGCTAATCTCCCTCCTCCCAAGTCCGTAAAGGAAATTCGTTCTTTCCTTGGACATGCGGGATTTTATCGTAGATTCATCCAAGATTTTAGCAAAAAGGCCCGACCTTTGACCAACCTTCTAGCAAAGGATGTCAAATTCGAGTTCACAAGCGAGTGTGTTCATTCCTTCGAAGACCTTAAGAGAGAATTGACTTCGGCCCCGATCATGAAGTCTCCCGATTGGAGTCAACCTTTTGAGCTTATGTGTGACGCATCCGATTATGCGATAGGAGCGGTTTTAGGACAACGAATAGATAAGAGGCCTCATGTCATTTACTACGCTAGTAAGACCTTAAATGATGCCCAACTCAATTACTCTACCACCGAAAAAGAACTTCTAGCCGTAGTCTTTGCCTTAGAAAAATTTCGCTCTTATCTTATCGGGTCTAAAATCATTGTTTACACCGACCATGGCGCTCTTAAGTATCTTTTCTCTAAAAAAGACTCAAAAGCCCGCTTGATTAGATGGGTGTTGTTGCTCCAAGAGTTTGACTTAGAGATTAGGGATAAGAAAGGTTGCGAGAATGTTGTTGCCGATCATCTCTCTCGATTAGTGGTTGAATCCACTAACGACTTGCCCTTAAGCGAGTCATTTCCCGACGAACACCTTCTCTCAATTTCCACTCTCCCTTGGTTCGCCGACATAGTCAATTACCTAGCGACCGGTGACATTCCCTCGACATGGTCCAAAAATGATAAAGCCAAGTTCTTTTCTCAAGTGAAACATTTCTTTTGGGACGACCCATATCTCTTTAAACATTGCCCCGATCAAATCATTAGGAGGTGTGTCCCAAATAGTGAGTTTCATAGCATCCTCTCGTTTTGTCACGATCAAGCATGTGGAGGTCATTTTAGTGCGAAGAAGACCGCCGCTAAAATCCTCCAATGCGGTTTTTATTGGCCTAGTTTGTTTAAAGATGCCGCCGAGTATTGTTCCGCATGTAGTAGGTGTCAACATCTAGGAAGAATCACTAGGAGGAACATGATGCCTATGAGCCCAATCCTTGTTATAGAGCTCTTTGATGTGTGGGGCATAGATTTCATGGGCCCATTTCCTAGTTCGTTTGGCCACCTTTACATCCTTCTCGCGGTTGATTACGTTTCCAAATGGGTAGAAGCCATCCCGACCCGGTCCAATGACAACAAAGTTGTCCTTAGATTCCTTAAAGAGAATATCTTTTCTCGATTTGGTACACCTAGGGCTATCATTAGTGACCAAGGGACTCATTTTAAAAACCGTCAATTCGAGTCACTTCTTAAGAAGTACTCCATCACTCATAGGCTTGCTACCCCTTATCATCCTCAAACTAGTGGCCAAGTAGAGGTGTCGAACCGGCAAATTAAGCAAATCTTAGAAAAGACGGTCAACTCGAATAGGAAGGATTGGTCAACCAAGTTGATAGATGCCTTATGGGCCTATCGGACCGCCTTTAAGACCGTCTTAGGAATGTCTCCCTATAGACTCGTGTATGGTAAAGCTTGCCATTTGCCGGTTGAGCTAGAGCATAGGGCCATGTGGGCCATTAGAGAATTGAACTTCGACTTACCCACCGCCGGTAGTCATCGGAAGTTGCAATTGACCGAGTTGGACGAACTTAGAAATGATGCCTACGAAAACGCTAAAATTTACAAAGAGCGAACTAAGGCCTTCCATGATAAGACCATTTTGAGAAAATCCTTTTCTCCCGGCCAAAAAGTTCTTCTCTACAATTCTAGGCTTCATTTGTTTCCCGGCAAGTTGCGTTCTAGATGGGACGGTCCTTACATTGTTCAAGTAGTGTTTCCTCACGGTGCTGTTGAAATTCAGGATCCTAAAAATGGTAATGTTTTCAAAGTTAATGGTCAACGCCTTAAACCATTTTTAGAATTGCCTGTTGATTCGGAGGAAGAGGTCATCCACCTCATCGACCCTTGATCATGTAATTTGCTTCAGTAGTTAATAAAAATCCCTTCATCTCCTATTCAGGTATTTTTCCTCTTTACTCTCTCATTTTAATTCTCTCTTTTGCATACATTGAGGACAATGCATGATTTAGGTATGGGGAGGGCTTTAGTGTAATTCTTAAAAAATGAAAATCCCTAAAAATGAAAAAAATTAGAAAATCCAAAAAATAGAGATGTTTTAGCTAAGTTGTCTTTCCCTCACTCGAACTTTAGGAGTAGTTGGTGTTTAGCATGTTTTCGAAAAGTATATATATAGTGTCTTTTAGATAATTTGAACGTAGTTAAGTAAGGTTGTCTTTTTGAAACTTGTATCGACCGATTTGTACTCTAAATTCCAAGATGGCACACACTTTGCACAAGACCTTTGATGGAGAGATTGTCTAATGATATTATTCGATACCTGAGAGAGAACCCACATGTTGAAACAATGTCGAATCGAACCTTTGCGAATAAAAAAAAGAAAAAAAAAAGAGAGATAGAAAAAAAGAAAAAAAAGAAAGAAGGAATAACTACTTCAATACCCATTGTTCTTTATAGATAAAATCTTTAGATAAATGGGCAAAAGTAGATTGGCTAGTCTCGTTTTGTGGCCTTTGTTACTCGAGCAATTAAGTCCGTAGGGGGATTTCAAAACCTAGTGCCCTAAGACCGTTTGGTTTGGGAGTCACTGACCCAAAGCTCGCTACATGGGTAACATTGTTTGCCTAAGAAAACGGACAAAATAAAGTCAATGCAAAAAAAAAGAAAAAAAAAAAAAGAATAAGAGTTTGTGAAGTTTGGCTAGATATTTGTTTCGATAGAGATTGGGTCAGTTCAAAATTGGTTGAAAAAGAGAAAATGTTATTAGACGATTAGGATCCATCAAAGGCCTTAAATTACTTACACTCCTTGGATTTCTAGTAAATTTTTGTGTCGATGCAAGTAGATTAGGGACAACTGTATCTTGATTATTAGTAAAAGAGTCTTTGAGTCATATTTTCCTTAAAAACACTTTTTGTTAACACCAACGAAATTAGAGTAGAGTCGAGTAGACACTTGCTAGAAGGTCTCGAAGATTTTATGGGTATATCTTCTGTAAACCCTTAGGAGACAAAACTCCTCTTGTAGAGATCGTCTATGAGTTTAACGGGTTGGTGAACCTAAAATCACCCGTCACGCCTACGAAAAGGAGCCTAGGACTTGCATTTAGTTTTCTTAGTTTATTTTCTCTTCTTTTGATTTTTACTCGAGGACGAGCAAAAGATAGGTATGGGGACGTTTGATAGGTCCATTATTTTGCACATTTTAACTACCTATTTATTGCTTGTTTTCGTATTTTTATTAGTTAATTGTTTTGTTTTCAGGAAATTTTAGAGAAATCAAGAATTCAAGAGAAAAAGGAACAAAAAGGTGCAAGAAGGGAAAAAGAGGAAGAAAAAGAAAAGAAGAAGAAGAAAAAGAAAAATGGAAAAGAAAATCAAGACACAAAGACCCTTCTACCCCTAAAACCCTAATCTTGGCCTATATAAACATCCTTTTCTCTCATTAGCCACCATCTTAGTCTTTACCCTAGTTTTACCTAGTTGTTAGTAGCCTCCTTCATCACTTTCTAGCTTTCTTTTTCAAATTGTAATCTCTCAAATATTGTAAACACTTTCTTGTTTAATATAATTTCAAGTTTAGTTTCTTCATCTCCTACATCTTTACCTTGTTGAAATTTATGGCTATGATCTATTTTCTTTCCAACAAGTGGATAAAGTGGCATGTATGCCAACCACTTGTGGGTTGAAAGAGCCTTTATTTTATGTTTTAGTTGACATTTTGATATTTAGATTAAGCCCCTTTTAAATCTCAATTTTATTAGTGGGTTTAATGATTTAGTATTTTTGTTTTTGATTTTGGTTTGTAGTTTGATGGGGTTTTGTTAGAAACATGGTAGATAAGCTAGTTTTGAAGTTTTGTTGGATTTAGAGTTAGTTTGATATGATTTGGTAGTGTTCTTGTTCTTGGTTTTGATTTTGGGGCTTTTGGGTGTAAATTTTAGTTTATGATTTTGACTTGAGGTTAGTGGGTTTTTTTTAGTTATATTTTATATAGGCTAGATTTAAAATTTGGTATAATTTGGAGTTTTTTTGGCTTGATTTGGATCTTGTTTTGATAAAAAAATGGGTAGTTTGGGGGCTATTTAGTGTAGAATTTAGTGTCAAATCTTGTTTAGAGGTTAGTGGGGGTTGATTAGAAATATTTGGAATGGCTAGATTTTCCGGTCAAATCAATTTTCCGGCGATATTTAACCTATTCCGGGCACCTCCATGATTCCGGCGGGTTACTCTTAACTTTTCCGTAGCCTGATAGCAAGTGTTTTAGTTTCTGTCTGTTTTCTGGTCAGTACTGTTGCGTCTTCATGTTTCGGCCACGCCTGTAGTTTTTATATTATTATTATTAGTTTTGTTTTTCTTATCTGTTGTTTCTGTTGAGTCGTCGCACTTTTTCCGTCGTTGTTTTCCTTCCACGTCATGTGCATACACAGTCACTTCCGCTTATTGTTTTATCCTGTTAATAGTTATTTAAGTGATTAAGTATTTAGTTAACAATATTAATTAAGTAGTTAATAGATAATTAAAAATCTTTCCAAACTAATTTGTCTAATTCGCCTAAATTAGAAATTAAGATTTTCGCGAAAATAAATTTAGTCCTTGTGGATCGAATCTTATATTACTAAAACGGGATCGTGCACTTGCGATTAATTTCAAAACCTTATTTTGAGCACATCATTTAAAATTAGAATCAACTTTTAGTTTCATTCTTGACTCGTTTCAGCCTGTAAAGAACTTGTTGCTTCATTATTGGCTAGATTGAAGTTGGATACAACTTGTAGCTTCATTCCAGACTCGTTTGAAGTTGAAAACAATTTGTAGCTTCATTTTCGGTTGTTTAAAATTAGAATCAACTTGTAGTTTCATTCTTGACTCGTTTGAGCCTGGAAACAACTTGTTGCTTCATTATTGGCTAGATTGAAGTTGGAAACAACTTGTAGCTTCATTCCAAACTCGTTTGAAGTTGAAAACAACTTGTAGCTTCATTTTTGGTTGTTTAAAATTAGAATCAACTTTTAGTTTCATTCTTGACTCGTTTCAGCCTGTAAACAACTTGTTGCTTCATTATTGGCTACATCGAAGTTGGAAACAACTTGTAGCTTCATTCCAGACTCGTTTGAAGTTGAAAACAACTTGTAGCTTCATTTTCCGTTGTTTAAAATTAGAATCAACTTTTAGTTTCATTCTTGACTCGTTTCAGCCTGTAAAGAACTTGCTGCTTCATTATTGGCTAGATTGAAGTTGGATACAACTTGTAGCTTCATTCCAGACTCGTTTGAAGTTGAAAACAATTTGTAGCTTCATTTTCGGTTGTTTAAAATTAGAATCAACTTGTAGTTTCATTCTTGACTCGTTTGAGCCTGGAAACAACTTGTTGCTTCATTATTGGCTAGATTGAAGTTGGAAACAACTTGTGGCTTCATTCCAAACTCGTTTGAAGTTGAAAACAACTTGTAGCTTCATTTTTGGTTGTTTAAAATTAGAATCAACTTTTAGTTTCATTCTTGACTCGTTTCAGCCTGTAAACAACTTGTTGCTTCATTATTGGCCAGATCGAAGTTGGAAACAAATTGTAGCTTCATTCCAGACTCGTTTGAAGTTGAAAACAATTTGTAGTTTCATTCTTGACTCGTTTGAGCCCGGAAACAACTTGTTGCTTCATTATTGGATGGATTGAAGTTGGAAACGACTTGTAGCTTCATTCCAGACTCGTTTGAAGTTGAACACAACTTGTAGCTTCATTTTCGGTTGTTTAAAATTAGAATCAACTTGTAGTTTCATTCTTGACTCGTTTGAGCCTGTAAACAACTTGTTGCTTCATTATTGGCTAGATCAAAGTTGGAAACAACTTGTAGCTTAATTCTAGACTCGTTTGAAGTTGAAAACAATTTGTAGTTTCATTCTTGACTCGTTTGAGCCTGGAAATAACTTGTTGCTTCATTATTGGCTAGATTGAAGTTGGAAACAACTTGTAGCTTCATTCCAAACTCGTTTGAAGTTGAAAACAACTTGTAGCTTCATTTTCCGTTGTTTAAAATTAGAATCAACTTTTAGTTTCATTCTTGACTCGTTTCAGCCTGTAAAGAACTTGTTGCTTCATTATTGGCTAGATTGAAGTTGGATACAACTTGTAGCTTCATTCCAGACTCGTTTGAAGTTGAAAACAATTTGTAGCTTCATTTTCGGTTGTTTAAAATTAGAATCAACTTGTAGTTTCATTCTTGACTCGTTTGAGCCTGGAAACAACTTGTTGCTTCATTATTGGCTAGATTGAAGTTGGAAACAACTTGTAGCTTCATTCCAAACTCGTTTGAAGTTGAAAACAACTTGTAGCTTCATTTTTGGTTGTTTAAAATTAGAATCAACTTTTAGTTTCATTCTTGACTCGTTTCAGCCTGTAAACAACTTGTTGCTTCATTATTGGCTAGATCGAAGTTGGAAACAACTTGTAACTTCATTCCAGACTCGTTTGAAGTTGAAAACAACTTGTAGCTTCATTTTCCGTTGTTTAAAATTAGAATCAACTTTTAGTTTCATTCTTGACTCGTTTCAGCCTGTAAAGAACTTGTTGCTTCATTATTGGCTAGATTGAAGTTGGATACAACTTGTAGCTTCATTCCAGACTCGTTTGAAGTTGAAAACAATTTATAGCTTCATTTTCGGTTGTTTAAAATTAGAATCAACTTGTAGTTTCATTCTTGACTCGTTTGAGCCTGGAAACAACTTGTTGCTTCATTATTGGCTAGATTGAAGTTGGAAACAACTTGTAGCTTCATTCCAAACTCGTTTGAAGTTGAAAACAACTTGTAGCTTCATTTTTGGTTGTTTAAAATTAGAATCAACTTTTAGTTTCATTCTTGACTCGTTTCAGCCTGTAAACAACTTGTTGCTTCATTATTGGCTAGATCGAAGTTGGAAACAACTTGTAGCTTCATTCCAGACTCGTTTGAAGTTGAAAACAATTTGTAGTTTCATTCTTGACTCGTTTGAGCCCGGAAACAACTTGTTGCTTCATTATTGGATGGATTGAAGTTGGAAACGACTTGTAGCTTCATTCCAGACTCGTTTGAAGTTGAACACAACTTGTAGCTTCATTTTCAGTTGTTTAAAATTAGATAGTTTCATTCTTGACTCGTTTGAGCCTGTAAACAAATTGTTGCTTCATTATTGGTTAGATTGAAGTTGGAAACAACTTGTAGCTTCATTCTAGACTCGTTTGAAGTTGACAACAATTTGTAACTTCATTTTCGGTTGTTTAAAATTAGAATCAACTTGTAGTTTCATTCTTGACTCGTTTGAGCCTGGAAACAACTTGTTGCTTCATTATTGGCTAGATTGAAGTTGGAATCAACTTGTAGCTTCATTCCAAACTCGTTTGAAGTTGAAAACAACTTGTAGCTTCATTTTCCGTTGTTTAAAATTAGAATCAACTTTTAGTTTCATTCTTGACTCGTTTCAGCCTGTAAAGAACTTGCTGCTTCATTATTGGCTAGATTGAAGTTGGATACAACTTGTAGCTTCATTCCAGACTCGTTTGAAGTTGAAAACAATTTGTAGCTTCATTTTCGGTTGTTTAAAATTAGAATCAACTTGTAGTTTCATTCTTGACTCGTTTGAGCCTGGAAACAACTTGTTGCTTCATTATTGGCTAGATTGAAGTTGGAAACAACTTGTAGCTTCATTCCAAACTCGTTTGAAGTTGAAAACAACTTGTAGCTTCATTTTTGGTTGTTTAAAATTAGAATCAACTTTTAGTTTCATTCTTGACTCGTTTCAGCCTGTAAACAACTTGTTGCTTCATTATTGGCTAGATCGAAGTTGGAAACAACTTGTAGCTTCATTCCACACTCGTTTGAAGTTGAAAACAATTTGTAGTTTCATTCTTGACTCGTTTGAGCCCGGAAACAACTTGTTGCTTCATTATTGGATGGATTGAAGTTGGAAACGACTTGTAGCTTCATTCCAGACTCGTTTGAAGTTGAACACAACTTGTAGCTTCATTTTCGGTTGTTTAAAATTAGAATCAACTTGTAGTTTCATTCTTGACTCGTTTGAGCCTGTAAACAACTTGTTGCTTCATTATTGGTTAAATTGAAGTTGGAAACAACTTGTAGCTTCATTCTAGACTCGTTTGAAGTTGAAAACAATTTGTAACTTCATTGTCGGTTGTTTAAAATTAGAATCAACTTGTAGTTTATTTCTTGACTAGTTTGAGCCTGGAAACAACTTGTTGCTTCATTATTGGCTAGATTGAAGTTGGAAACAACTTGTAGCTTCATTCCAAACTCGTTTGAAGTTCAAAACAACTTGTAGCTTCATTTTCCGTTGTTTAAAATTAGAATCAACTTTTAGTTTCATTCTTGACTCGTTTCAGCCTGTAAAGAACTTGTTGCTTCATTATTGGCTAGATTGAAGTTGGATACAACTTGTAGCTTCATTCCAGACTCGTTTGAAGTTGAAAACAATTTGTAGCTTCATTTTCGGTTGTTTAAAATTAGAATCAACTTGTAGTTTCATTCTTGACTCGTTTGAGCCTGGAAACAACTTGTTGCTTCATTATTGGCTAGATTGAAGTTGGAAACAACTTGTAGCTTCATTCCAAACTCGTTTGAAGTTGAAAACAACTTGTAGCTTCATTTTTGGTTGTTTAAAATTAGAATCAACTTTTAGTTTCATTCTTGACTCGTTTCAGCCTGTAAACAACTTGTTGCTTCATTATTGGCTAGATCGAAGTTGGAAACAACTTGTAGCTTCATTCCAGACTCGTTTGAAGTTGAAAACAATTTGTAGTTTCATTCTTGACTCGTTTGAGCCCGGAAACAACTTGTTGCTTCATTATTGGATGGATTGAAGTTGGAAACGACTTGTAGCTTCATTCCAGACTCGTTTGAAGTTGAACACAACTTGTAGCTTCATTTTCGGTTGTTTAAAATTGGAATCAACTTGTAGTTTCATTCTTGACTCGTTTGAGCCTGTAAACAACTTGTTGCTTCATTATTGGTTAGATTTAAGTTGGAAACAACTTGTAGCTTCATTCTAGACTCGTTTGAAGTTGAAAACAATTTGTAACTTCATTTTCGGTTGTTTAAAATTAGAATCAACTTGTAGTTTCAATCTTGACTCGTTTGAGCCTGGAAACAACTTGTTGCTTCATTATTGGCTAGATTGAAGTTAGAAACAACTTGTAGCTTCATTCCAAACTCGTTTGAAGTTGAAAACAACTTGTAGCTTCATTTTCGGTTGTTTAAAATTAGAATCAACTTTTAGTTTCATTCTTGCCTCGTTTCAGCCTGTAAAGAACTTGCTGCTTCATTATTGGCTAGATTGAAGTTGGATACAACTTGTAGCTTCATTCCAGACTCGTTTGAAGTTGAAAACAATTTGTAGCTTCATTTTCGGTTGTTTAAAATTAGAATCAACTTGTAGTTTCATTCTTGACTCGTTTGAGCCTGGAAACAACTTGTTGCTTCATTATTGGCTAGATTGAAGTTGGAAACAACTTGTAGCTTCATTCCAAACTCGTTTGAAGTTGAAAACAACTTGTAGCTTCATTTTTGGTTGTTTAAAATTAGAATCAACTTTTAGTTTCATTCTTGACTCGTTTCAGCCTGTAAACAACTTGTTGCTTCATTATTGGCTAGATCGAAGTTGGAAACAACTTGTAGCTTCATTCCACACTCGTTTGAAGTTGAAAACAATTTGTAGTTTCATTCTTGACTCGTTTGAGCCCGGAAACAACTTGTTGCTTCATTATTGGATGGATTGAAGTTGGAAACGACTTGTAGCTTCATTCCAGACTCGTTTGAAGTTGAACACAACTTGTAGCTTCATTTTCGGTTGTTTAAAATTAGAATCAACTTGTAGTTTCATTCTTGACTCGTTTGAGCCTGTAAACAACTTGTTGCTTCATTATTGGTTAAATTGAAGTTGGAAACAACTTGTAGCTTCATTCTAGACTCGTTTGAAGTTGAAAACAATTTGTAACTTCATTGTCGGTTGTTTAAAATTAGAATCAACTTGTAGTTTATTTCTTGACTCGTTTGAGCCTGGAAACAACTTGTTGCTTCATTATTGGCTAGATTGAAGTTGGAAACAACTTGTAGCTTCATTCCAAACTCGTTTGAAGTTCAAAACAACTTGTAGCTTCATTTTCCGTTGTTTAAAATTAGAATCAACTTTTAGTTTCATTCTTGACTCGTTTCAGCCTGTAAAGAACTTGTTGCTTCATTATTGGCTAGATTGAAGTTGGATACAACTTGTAGCTTCATTCCAGACTCGTTTGAAGTTGAAAACAATTTGTAGCTTCATTTTCGGTTGTTTAAAATTAGAATCAACTTGTAGTTTCATTCTTGACTCGTTTGAGCCTGGAAACAACTTGTTGCTTCATTATTGGCTAGATTGAAGTTGGAAACAACTTGTAGCTTCATTCCAAACTCGTTTGAAGTTGAAAACAACTTGTAGCTTCATTTTTGGTTGTTTAAAATTAGAATCAACTTTTAGTTTCATTCTTGACTCGTTTCAGCCTGTAAACAACTTGTTGCTTCATTATTGGCTAGATCGAAGTTGGAAACAACTTGTAGCTTCATTCCAGACTCGTTTGAAGTTGAAAACAATTTGTAGTTTCATTCTTGACTCGTTTGAGCCCGGAAACAACTTGTTGCTTCATTATTGGATGGATTGAAGTTGGAAACGACTTGTAGCTTCATTCCAGACTCGTTTGAAGTTGAACACAACTTGTAGCTTCATTTTCGGTTGTTTAAAATTGGAATCAACTTGTAGTTTCATTCTTGACTCGTTTGAGCCTGTAAACAACTTGTTGCTTCATTATTGGTTAGATTTAAGTTGGAAACAACTTGTAGCTTCATTCTAGACTCGTTTGAAGTTGAAAACAATTTGTAACTTCATTTTCGGTTGTTTAAAATTAGAATCAACTTGTAGTTTCAATCTTGACTCGTTTGAGCCTGGAAACAACTTGTTGCTTCATTATTGGCTAGATTGAAGTTAGAAACAACTTGTAGCTTCATTCCAAACTCGTTTGAAGTTGAAAACAACTTGTAGCTTCATTTTCGGTTGTTTAAAATTAGAATCAACTTTTAGTTTCATTCTTGCCTCGTTTCAGCCTGTAAACAACTTGTTGCTTCATTTTTGGCTAGATTGAAGTTGGATACAACTTGTAGCTTCATTCCAGACTCGTTTGAAGTTGAAAACAATTTGTAGCTTCAATTTCGGTTGTTTAAAATTAGAATCAACTTGTAGTTTCATTCTTGACTCGTTTGAGCCCGGAAACAACTTGTTGCTTCATTATTGGCTGGATTGAAGTTGGAAACAACATGTAGCTTCATTCCAAACTCGTTTGAAGTTGAAAACAACTTGTAGCTTCATTTTCCGTTGTTTAAAATTAGAATCAACTTTTAGTTTCATTCTTGACTCGTTTCAGCCTGTAAAGAACTTGTTGCTTCATTATTGGCTAGATTGAAGTTGGATACAACTTGTAGCTTCATTCCAGACTCGTATGAAGTTGAAAACAATTTGTAGCTTCATTTTCGGTTGTTTAAAATTAGAATCAACTTGTAGTTTCATTCTTGACTCGTTTGAGCCTGGAAACAACTTGTTGCTTCATTATTGGCTAGATTGAAGTTGGAAACAACTTGTAGCTTCATTCCAAACTCGTTTGAAGTTGAAAACAACTTGTAGCTTCATTTTTGGTTGTTTAAAATTAGAATCAACTTTTAGTTTCATTCTTGACTCGTTTCAGCCTGTAAACAACTTGTTGCTTCATTATTGGCTAGATCGAAGTTGGAAACAACTTGTAGCTTCATTCCAGACTCGTTTGAGCCCGGAAACAACTTGTTGTTTCATTATTGGATGGATTGAAGTTGGAAACGACTTGTAGCTTCATTCCAGACTCGTTTGAAGTTGAACACAACTTGTAGCTTCATTTTCGGTTGTTTAAAATTAGAATCAACTTGTAGTTTCATTCTTGACTCGTTTGAGCCTGTAAACAACTTGTTGCTTCATTATTGGTTAGATTGAAGTTGGAAACAACTTGTAGCTTCATTCTAGACTCGTTTGAAGTTGAAAACAATTTGTAATTTCATTTTCGGTTGTTTAAAATTAGAATCAACTTGTAGTTTATTTCTTGACTCGTTTGAGCCTGGAAACAACTTGTTGCTTCATTATTGGCTAGATTGAAGTTGGAAACAACTTGTAGCTTCATTCCAAACTCGTTTGAAGTTGAAAACAACTTGTAGCTTCATTTTCCGTTGTTTAAAATTAGAATCAACTTTTAGTTTCATTCTTGACTCGTTTCAGCCTGTAAAGAACTTGTTGCTTCATTATTGGCTAGATTGAAGTTGGATACAACTTGTAGCTTCATTCCAGACTCGTTTGAAGTTGAAAACAATTTGTAGCTTCATTTTCGGTTGTTTAAAATTAGAATCAACTTGTAGTTTCATTCTTGACTCGTTTGAGCCTGGAAACAACTTGTTGCTTCATTATTGGCTAGATTGAAGTTGGAAACAACTTGTAGCTTCATTCCAAACTCGTTTGAAGTTGAAAACAACTTGTAGCTTCATTTTCCGTTGTTTAAAATTAGAATCAACTTTTAGTTTCATTCTTGACTCGTTTCAGCCTGTAAAGAACTTGTTGCTTCATTATTGGCTAGATTGAAGTTGGATACAACTTGTAGCTTCATTCCAGACTCGTTTGAAGTTGAAAACAATTTGTAGCTTCATTTTCGGTTGTTTAAAATTAGAATCAACTTGTAGTTTCATTCTTGACTCGTTTGAGCCTGGAAACAACTTGTTGCTTCATTATTGGCTATATTGAAGTTGGAAACAACTTGTAGCTTCATTCCAAACTCGTTTGAAGTTGAAAACAACTTGTAGCTTCATTTTTGGTTGTTTAAAATTAGAATCAACTTTTAGTTTCATTCTTGACTCGTTTCAGCCTGTAAACAACTTGTTGCTTCATTATTGGCTAGATCGAAGTTGGAAACAACTTGTAGCTTCATTCCAGACTCGTTTGAAGTTGAAAACAATTTGTAGTTTCATTCTTGACTCGTTTGAGCCCGGAAACAACTTGTTGCTTCATTATTGGATGGATTGAAGTTGGAAACGACTTGTAGCTTCATTCCAGACTCGTTTGAAGTTGAACACAACTTGTAGCTTCATTTTCGGTTGTTTAAAATTGGAATCAACTTGTAGTTTCATTCTTGACTCGTTTGAGCCTGTAAACAACTTGTTGCTTCATTATTGGTTAGATTTAAGTTGGAAACAACTTGTAGCTTCATTCTAGACTCGTTTGAAGTTGAAAACAATTTGTAACTTCATTTTCGGTTGTTTAAAATTAGAATCAACTTGTAGTTTCATTCTTGACTCGTTTGAGCCTGGAAACAACTTATTGCTTCATTATTGGCTAGATTGAAGTTGGAAACAACTTGTAGCTTCATTCCAAACTCGTTTGAAGTTGAAAACAACTTGTAGCTTCATTTTCCGTTGTTTAAAATTAGAATCAACTTTTAGTTTCATTCTTGACTCGTTTCAGCCTGTAAAGAACTTGTTGCTTCATTATTGGCTAGATTGAAGTTGGATACAACTTGTAGCTTCATTCCAGACTCGTATGAAGTTGAAAACAATTTGTAGCTTCATTTTCGGTTGTTTAAAATTAGAATCAACTTGTAGTTTCATTCTTGACTCGTTTGAGCCTGGAAACAACTTGTTGCTTCATTATTGGCTAGATTGAAGTTGGAAACAACTTGTAGCTTCATTCCAAACTCGTTTGAAGTTGAAAACAACTTTTAGCTTCATTTTTGGTTGTTTAAAATTAGAATCAACTTTTAGTTTCATTCTTGACTCGTTTCAGCCTGTAAACAACTTGTTGCTTCATTATTGGCTAGATCGAAGTTGGAAACAACTTGTAGCTTCATTCCAGACTCGTTTGAGCCCGGAAACAACTTGTTGTTTCATTATTGGATGGATTGAAGTTGGAAACGACTTGTAGCTTCATTCCAGACTCGTTTGAAGTTGAACACAACTTGTAGCTTCATTTTCGGTTGTTTAAAATTAGAATCAACTTGTAGTTTCATTCTTGACTCGTTTGAGCCTGTAAACAACTTGTTGCTTCATTATTGGTTAGATTGAAGTTGGAAACAACTTGTAGCTTCATTCTAGACTCGTTTGAAGTTGAAAACAATTTGTAACTTCATTTTCGGTTGTTTAAAATTAGAATCAACTTGTAGTTTCATTCTTGACTCGTTTGAGCTTGGAAACAACTTGTTGCTTCATTATTGGCTAGATTGAAGTTGGAAACAACTTGTAGCTTCATTCCAAACTCGTTTGAAGTTGAAAACAACTTGTAGCTTCATTTTCGGTTGTTTAAAATTAGAATCAACTTTTAGTTTCATTCTTGCCTCGTTTCAGCCTGTAAACAACTTGTTGCTTCATTTTTGGCTAGATTGAAGTTGGATACAACTTGTAGCTTCAATCCAGACTCGTTTGAAGTTGAAAACAATTTGTAGCTTCATTTTCGGTTGTTTAAAATTAGAATCAACTTGTAGTTTCATTCTTGACTCGTTTGAGCCCGGAAACAACTTGTTGCTTCATTATTGGCTGGATTGAAGTTGGAAACAACTTGTAGCTTCATTCCAGACTCGTTTGAAGTTGAAAACAATTTGTAGTTTAATTCTTGACTCGTTTGAGCCCGGAAACAACTTGTTGCTTCATTATTGGATGGATTGAAGTTGGAAGCGACTTGTAACTTCATTCCAGACTCGTTTGAAATTGAACACAACTTGTAGCTTCATTTTCGGTTGTTTAAAATTAGAATCAACTTGTAGTTTCATTCTTGACTCGTTTGAGCCTGTAAACAACTTGTTGCTTCATTATTGGTTAGATTGAAGCTGGAAACAACTTGTAGCTTCATTCTAGACTCGTTTGAATAAACAATTTGTAACTTCATTTTCGGTTGTTTAAAATTAGAATCAACTTGTAGTTTCATTCTTGACTCGTTTGAGCCTGGAAACAACTTGTTGCTTCATTATTGGCTAGATCGAAGTTGGAAACAACTTGTAGCTTCATTCCAGACTCGTTTGAAGTTGAAAACAATTTGTAGTTTCATTCTTGACTCGTTTGAGCCCGGAAACAACTTGTTGCTTCATTATTGGATGGATTGAAGTTGGAAACGACTTGTAGCTTCATTCCAGACTCGTTTGAAGTTGAACACAACTTGTAGCTTCATTTTCGGTTGTTTAAAATTAGAATCAACTTGTAGTTTCATTCTTGACTCGTTTGAGCCTGTAAACAACTTGTTGCTTCATTATTGGTTAGATTGAAGTTGGAAACAACTTGTAGCTTCATTCTAGACTCGTTTGAAGTTGAAAACAATTTGTAACTTCATTTTCGGTTGTTTAAAATTAGAATCAACTTGTAGTTTCATTCTTGACTCGTTTGAGCCTGGAAACAACTTGTTGCTTCATTATTGGCTAGATTGAAGTTGGAATCAACTTGTAGCTTCATTCCAAACTCGTTTGATGTTGAAAACAACTTGTAGCTTCATTTTCCGTTGTTTAAAATTAGAATCAACTTTTAGTTTCATTCTTGACTCGTTTCAGCCTGTAAAGAACTTGTTGCTTCATTATTGGCTAGATTGAAGTTGGATACAACTTGTAGCTTCATTCCAGACTCGTTTGAAGTTGAAAACAATTTGTAGCTTCATTTTCATTCTTGACTCGTTTGAGCCCGGAAACAACTTGTTGCTTCATTATTGGCTGGATTGAAGTTGGAAACAACATGTAGCTTCATTCCAGACTCGTTTGAAGTTGAAAACAACTTGTAGCTTCATTCTTGACTCGTTTGAGCCCGGAAACTGTTAGGGTTATACTGAAATATTCGTTTGAAGTATATAACAATTATTTGAGAATCTTGAATGCATGTTTTCACATTGTCTGTATATTATATATTGTAGACAATCTAGTATCAAATGGGATAGCAGAAGATTAGATTGTCAGACTCCTTATATAATATAATAAACGTTCACAGTCGAGGTGGTGTTAGACAAACCACTGAAACGGCTGAAGTATTATTTGGAAATAGTTTATCTTGACTATTGAATAATACTTATATACTTTGTGTATATTGAACGGGATCAAAATAGTAGAATAATTGTTTCTTTAATTCTGACAATAAAGAACTAAGATTCTATGATGTTATTAATGCTTAAGTTCTTAATCCGGATATAGTGATTGACACTTGTATTTAATGCACATGCCTTGACTCATAAATTATGTAATTTATTTTAAATTACGAATTTATGTATTGGGCAATGACATTATATACAGAGTGGGATATTGACTATAAAAGGAAACCGTGTCCGAAAAATATATTCGGGTGATGATGTCCTCTTGAAAACTCATAAAGATAATTATGCTTTAGTCCTGCAGGCAGATTTGTTCTTGCATAATTATAAGGTTGAGTGGATGATCAAGGATAAAAGATATTAATTAAATTAATTGTCAGAAATTAATTTAATTAATGGACATGCGATATCTTAAACATGGGGAATTTATAAGCAATTAATATGGGAGCCGAATTAAATAATTAATTTACGGAATTAGGAAAGGTAGTGCAAATATTAGTTCTTTAGTGGATATAATTAATATTTAATGACATTGGGCCTGGCCCGGAATGTCATTGGAAGGCCTGACCTAATGATCCATGATCCCTGCTGTAGCCTATATATATTCTCGTTCTCCTAAAGCTGAAAGACACACCAAAACGAATTAATCCTAGAGTCAGAGAGAGGCAGACGTTTTTCTCAAGGAGACAGCTAGGGTTTTGGGTTTTCGGAGCTTTAAGGAGAGGCACACCTTGGGAGATCGAAGGCCACACTTCGTCCAAGGAGAATCAAGGAATACAGTAGAAGACGTGGATTTGAATCGCTTGCGTCGTAGCGATTAAGGTTAATATTCTGTTCGAACTTTTAATTAGTATCATAAAACGCAGGACCAAGGTCCGATTGTTCCTACAATGGCATCAGAGCCAGGTTGCGGTTCTGCGATTTATGATATGTAGTCCATGTCATGATTATATATGCATGTATATAGTGATTCTGTGATGCAGGTCGTTGTCCACTATTATGGCGGTGTTTTAATTATTCTGTTATGTTTGGGTTCCACGTGGTTTATCGTGGCTGTTGTAAATCACGAGGGTTGATCGTGATAGTTTAATCTTGTAATTCAATTTGTAATTGTTTTAGATTATGATCTGATGTAATAGAATAGGCTGGTCCGTCTGTACAATTAGTATGTAATTGTTTGATCAACGGGGCTGCAAGAAACAAGGATCTTCCGCTGCTGCGATTAGGGTTTCGGGGGTGCTGCACTGTTTTGGGCGTAACTTTTGCATACGGTGTCTGATTTGGGCGAATGAGCACTTTTCGGAGACGGCAGAACGAGACGGAGCTAGCCACAACCATGAGAAACACCGGTTGAGGTGATTTCGAAGGTGTTTTTCGGAGTTTTTCGAGGCATTCTGAGGCCGTTTAGGCCTCCAAACGGGCTCTCGAAGTTTTCTGGACAGATCTGGATTCTGACGAAGGATGAATTCGAAGCTGATTTTTCCGGGGCCATAATAGTGGATGTGCTTTATTATGATTCTTGATTATTGTTATTATGTGTTTCTTGTTTGTGTTGTTATGCCATGTGATACTAACCCTTCGCATGCTAGAATGACATGGACATAGGGATGTTTTTAATTAATGCTTTAATCATGCTAGTATGCTGCCATGTTATGTGTTCT
Source organism: Daucus carota subsp. sativus (assembly GCF_001625215.2). NCBI lineage: Eukaryota > Viridiplantae > Streptophyta > Magnoliopsida > Apiales > Apiaceae > Daucus > Daucus carota. Next base: position 20,748,574 of record NC_030387.2, on the reverse strand, counting down.
TTATGTGTTCTTTATGTTGCTATAACCATGATAGTATGCATGTGGACTTCGAAGAAATAACATAGGGCGATGCATCTAGATTAAAATCCTCAAAGTAAATTCTAAGTGGGAGAGGGAGTTAATATGGTATTAAATCCCATGGTCTCCATCATTGTTTGTATGTAATTTAACATAAAGGCGAATATAAATTATGTATACGTCACCCATCGTGGCATGTAATTTATGGTGTCTAGAATGTTATAGATATTACTGGAACAAACTTCTTAAATTAATACGAATAGATACGGATTTTCTTTATCTCTGATTTGGGGCGATTTCGAAGGCTTATGGGTATTAAGTGAGACCGATGTGATTCCTCCAATGCCTAGAAATCAAACCAGACACGAATATTGAATTGAAGTATTCTATTCCAGAAATATTGGAAGGTATACATGCCGCCCATCGTGGCGTACCAAGTTCCATAGGTTTCGGGTAATTTAAGATTTGATGATGGTATACACTTAGCTATGAAAAATAATATAGACCACCCCAACGTGGCTTATTGTTTAGTAATAGGACCGAAGTAACGTTTAAACAAATATAGGTGGTATACATGTCACCCATCGTGACGTACCAGAAACTTATGGTGTTTAAACGTTAGTGCATTTAATTTTAATAATTGTTAGAGGAACCAATAGGACTTAATTTTTTATGCACCCTTCTTTATGTGTAATGTGATTTTTTCATGCATGATTCTCAGGATATAATGGGGTTTAATCCACTGTTCACCATACTTAAGGATAACAAACTTACCGGACCTAACTATATTGAATGGAAACGTAATTTGGACATTGTGTTGACTGCTGAGGAGTACAAGTTTTGCACTTATGAACCCAAGCCTGAGCAGCCCGCTGCTGATGCTCCTGATGAGGAGAAAGAGTATTATAAGCGGTGGATAAAGGCTGATGAGATGTCGCGATGTTACATTCTGGCAGCAATGTCGGGTGTTTTGCAGCATCAGCATCAGGCTATGGCCACTGCTTCAGATATGCTCTTTAATCTCAAAGAACTTTTTGGAGATCAGAATAGGGCTGCTAGGCAAGTAGCCATGAAGGCTTTAATGAACACTCAGATGGCTGAAGGTACACCTGTAAGGGATCATGTTCTCAAGATGATGTCACATCTGAATGAGATAGAGATCCTTGGTGCAGAGCTTGACGGGGAAACCCAGATTGACATTATCCTTATGAGCTTGCCCAAGAGTTTTGAGCAGTTCCGCTTGAATTACAACATGAACAAGAGGCAGTATAGTCTTGCGGAACTGCTGACAGAACTTCAGGCAGCTGAAGGATTATTTCGCCAGAGTGTTCAAGTGAATGTCGCTGAGAAAGGTTCTTCCTCTAAGCCGAAAGGCAATAAGAAGAAGAAAAAGGCTCAGACTCAGACACAGAAAGGTGTGAAGGCAGTGGGAGTTCAAGGTGGTGTGAAAAAGCCTAAGGGGAAGTGCTACCGGTGCAAGCAGTCGGGTCACTGGAAAAAGGATTGTCCTCTTCCTAAGAAGACAAACGATACTGGTATGTCTCTTTCTCTAGTTACAGAAACATTTGTAGCGGCTATATCTACGAGCACTTGGTGTGTAGATACTGGAGCCACTGATCATGTTTGTAACTCTATGCAGGGGTTCCAGCAATCCAGAATGCTTAGAGATGGTGAGATCTACGTGTTCATGGGAGATGCTACGAAAGTAGCAGTAGTTGCAGTAGGAGTTATTCATTTATCTTTTGGTTCTGATAGGATTTTGGTTTTGAACAATTGTCTTTATGTACCTTCTTTTAGAAGGAATTTGATTTCGGTTTCTAAACTTGCTATGGATGGTTATAATGTTTGTTTGGATCGTAATGTTTCTATTATGATGAATAAACGGATTATATGTTCTGGTACATTGCAAGACAATTTGTATATAATTAATCCTAGTCAACCCGCACTGCAACTACAACATAGGGTATTGAATAACACATCTTCTACCTCTAATAAAAGAAAGGAACCTTCTAGTTTGAACCAAACATATCTTTGGCACTTGAGATTAGGTCATATTAACTTGAGGAGGATTCAAAGACTGGTAGTAGACGGGCCTTTAGGCTCATTGGCAGTGGAGCCATTTCCAGTTTGTGAATCCTGCTTGGAAGGTAAAATGACCAATAGGCCTTTTAAGGCAAAGGGGAATAGAGCCAAAGAAGTGTTAGGATTGGTTCACTCTGATTTATGTGGACCTATGAATATCCAAGCAAGAGGTGGTTATGAATATTTCGTCACTTTTATTGACGATTATTCTAGATATGGATACGTTTATTTGTTGCGCCGTAAGTCTGAGTGCTTTGAGAAATTCAAAGAGTACAAAGCTAAAACGGAGAAGCGACATAATAAAAGTATCAAGTCACTACGATCTGATCGTGGTGGCGAATACTTGCTTGGGGAATTCAGGGAATATTTATCATAGAATGGGATAGAATCCCAGTTGACTGCACCAGGCACACCCCAGCAGAACGGTGTAGCAGAGAGAAGGAACCAGACTCTTTTAGAGAGTGTTAGATCGATGATGAGTTATTCGGATTTACCCAAGTCCTTTTGGGGACATGCCTTAGAGACAGCAGCTTATCTTTTGAACTTAGTACCTTCTAAGTCGGTTCCTAAAACCCCTTTAGAATTGTGGACCGGGGACAAACCGAGTCTGAGACACATTCGGATATGGGGTTGTCCAGCACATGTGCTGAACAAGAACGCGACTAAGCTAGAACCTCGTACAGAAGTAAAGCTGTTTGTAGGCTACCCCATGGGAACAAAAGGTTATTTATTTTATAGTCCTAAGGATCGGGATGTCACTGTTAGCACCAATGCAAGATTCTTAGAAGAAGACTATATAATGAATCACAAACCCAAGAGTAGTATCGTTTTAGAGGAACTAGTGGGAGGGACGAATAATGAACCTGTAGTACAAGTAGAACAACCACAACAGACTGTGCAACCGGTCACTAATACCGCACCAGTTCCTCGTCGTAGTGGGAGGGTTGTTCGACAGCCCGACAGATTCATGTTTTTGGGAGAGTCTTCGGACTTGGTCTCTGGTGAACATGATGATGATCCCCGGACATACGAAGAGGCAATACAGGACAAAGATGCAAGTCTTTGGCAAAAGGCAATGGATTCTGAGATGGAATCAATGTATTCTAATCAGGTCTGGGAGCTCGTGGAACCACCCAAAGGTATAAAACCTATTGGATGTAAGTGGGTCTACAAGAAAAAGAGGGGATCAGACAAAAGGTGAAAGCCTGGAAAGCAAGACTTGTTGCGAAAGGGTATACTCAGAAAGTAGGTATCGATTATGAGGAAACCTTTTCGCCAGTAGTCATGCTTAAGTCAATCCGTATTCTTTTATCTATAGCAGCTCATCTCGATTATGAGATTTGGCAAATGGATGTCAAGACAGCTTTCCTTAATGGAAATCTTGAGGAAACCATCTATATGCAGCTGTAGGAACAATCGGACCTTGGTCCTGCGTTTTATGATACTAATTAAAAGTTCGAACAGAATATTAACCTTAATCGCTACGGCGCAAGCGATTCAAATCCACGTCTTCTACTGTATTCCTTGATTCTCCTTGGACGAAGTGTGGCCTTCGATCTCCCAAGGTGTGCCTCTCCTTAAAGCTCCGAAAACCCAAAACCCTAGCTGTCTCCTTGAGAAAAACGTCTGCCTCTCTCTGACTCTAGGATTAATTCGTTTTGGTGTGTTTTGCAGCTTTAGGAGAACGAGAATATATATAGGCTACAGCAGGGATCATGGATCATTAGGTCAGGCCTTCTAATGACATTCCGGGCCAGGCCCAATGTCATTAAATATTAATTCTATCCACTAAAGAACTAATATTTGCACTACCTTTCCTAATTCCGTAAATTAATTATTTAATTCGGCTCCCATATTAATTGCTTATAAATTCCCCATGTTTAAGATATCGCATGTCCATTAATTAAATTAATTTCTGACAATTAATTTAATTAAGATCTTTTATCCTTGATCATCCACTCAACCTTATAATTATGCAAGAACAAATCTGCCTGCAGGACTAAAGCATAATTATCTTTATGAGCTTTCAAGAGGACATCATCACCCGAATATATTTTTCAGACACGGTTTCCTTTTATAGTCAATATCCCACTCTGTATATAATGTCATTGCCCAATACATAAATTCGTAATTTAAAATAAATTACTTAATTTATAAGTCAAGGCATGTGCATTAAATACAAGTGTCAATCACTATATCCGGATTAAGAACTTAAGCATTAATAACATCATAGAATCTTAGTTCTTTATTGTCAGAATTAAAGAAACAATTATTCTACTATTTTGATCCCGTTCAATATACACAAAGTATATAAATATTATTCAATAGTCAAGACAAACTATTTCCAAATAATACTTCAGCCGTTCCAGTGGTTTGTCTAACACCACTGCGACTGTGAACCTTTATTATATTATATAAGGAGTCTGACAATCTAATCTTCTGCTATCCCATTTGATACTAGATTGTCTACAATATATAATATATAGACAATGTGAAAACATGCATTGAAGATTCTCAAATAATTGTTATATACTTCAAACGAATATTTCAGTATAACCCTAACAATCTCCCACTTATACTCAAGATATTCTTTGAGTATATCAGTGTCTATTACAAGCAATCCACTACCAACTATATATAACTATGTGGCAAAGTATCTGACTCCTATCGCTTCCACGTGCTCCTCAAAAGCCTTAGCTGGTAAGCTCTTCGTGAAAGGATCTGCCCGGTTATCCTTCGATGCTATATCAGCCACAATGATATCTCCTCGCTTAACGAACTGTCGTATGAGGTGATACTTACGCTCTATGTGTTTCGCTGCCTTATGGGCCCGTGGTTCCTTGGTATTCGCCACAGCACCAGTGTTATCACAATAAATCGTGATTTGCTGTGGCAGATTAGGAACCACATCCAAATCCAGCAGGAAGTTTCGGAACCATATAGCCTCTTTGGCTGCCTCCGAGGCTGCCACATATTCGGCTTCCATGGTTGAGTCCGCGATGCATTTCTGCTTCACACTCCTCCATATTACGGCTCCACCTCCCAAAGTAAAAACACATCCCGAGGTGGACTTTCTCTTATCCTTATCCGTCTGGAAATCCGAATCGGTATATCCCAGAGGCAATAAATCAGAGGACTTGTAAACCAGCATATACTCCTTAGTCCTTCGCAGGTACTTGAGTATTGCTTTTACGGCACTCCAATGTTCTTGTCCTGGGTTTGACTGGTATCTGCTAACCATGCCCACGACAAAGCAGATATCAGGCCTCGGACATAACATTGCATACATTAGGCTCCCACATGCCGAAGCATAAGGAACTGCCTTCATGTTCTCTATCTCCTTAGGTGTCGAAGGACATTGCCTCTTTGATAGAGTAACTCCATGTCTGAAGGGTAAATTACCCTTCTTGGAGTCCTGCATGTTAAAACGAGCTAATACGTCATCTATATAGGGCTCCTGAGATAAAGCCAACATCCTTTTCTTGCGATCCCTTATAAGTTTGATCCCAAAGATGTATGCTGCTTCACCTAAGTCCTTCATTTCAAATTGTTTGAACAGCCATGCCTTTATTGAAGACAACATCTTAACATTGTTTCCAATGAGTAAAATGTCATCAACATAAAGCACTAGAAAAACCACTGCATTTCCCTCACATCTCTTATACACGCATGCTTCGCTTGGACATTGATCAAATCCATATGACTGGACTGCCTGATCAAAGCGAATGTTCCAATACCCAGAAGCTTGTTTAAGTCCATAAATAGACCTCTTCAGCTTACATACAAGATGCTCTTGGCCTTCTTTAATGAATCCCTCTGGTTGCTGCATATAGATGGTTTCCTCAAGATTTCCATTAAGGAAAGCTGTCTTGACATCCATTTGCCAAATCTCATAATCGAGATGAGCTGCTATAGATAAAAGAATACGGATTGACTTAAGCATGACTACCGGCGAAAAGGTTTCCTCATAATCGATACCTTCTTTCTGAGTATACCCTTTCGCAACAAGTCTTGCTTTCCAGGCTTTCACCTTTTTGTCTGATCCCCTCTTTTTCTTGTAGACCCACTTACATCCAATAGGTTTTACACCTTTGGGTGGTTCCACGAGCTCCCAGACCTGATTAGAATACATAGATTCCATCTCAGAATTCATTGCCTTTTGCCAAAGACTTGCATCTTTGTCTTGTATTGCCTCTTCGTATGTCCGGGGATCATCATCATGTTCACCAGAGACCAAGTCCGAAGACTCTCCCAAAAACATGAATCTGTCGGGCTGTCGAACAACCCTCCCACTACGACGAGGAACTGGTGCGGTATTAGTGACCGGTTGCACAGTCTGCTGTGGTTGTTCTACTTGTACTACAGGTTCATTATTCGTCCCTCCCACTACTTCCTCTAAAACGATACTACTCATGGGTTTGTGATTCATTATATAGTCTTCCTCTAAGAATCTTGCATGGTGCTAACAGTGACATCCCGATCCTTAGGACTATAAAATAAATAACCTTTTGTTCCCATGGGGTAGCCTACAAACAGCTTTACTTCTGTACGAGATTCTAGCTTAGTCGCGTTCTTGTTCAGCACATGTGCTGGACAACCCCATATCCGAATGTGTCTCAGACTCGGTTTGTCCCCGGTCCACAATTCTAAAGGGGTTTTAGGAACCGACTTAGAAGGTACGAAGTTCAGAAGATAAGCTGCTGTCTCTAAGGCATGTCCCCAAAAGGACTTGGGTAAATCCGAATAACTCATCATCGATCTAACACTCTCTAAAAGAGTCCGGTTCCTTCTCTCTGCTACACCGTTCTGCTGGGGTGTGCCTGGTGCAGTCAACTGGGATTCTATCCCATTCTCTGATAAATATTCCCTGAATTCCCCAAGCAAGTATTCGCCACCACGATCAGATCGCAGTGACTTGATACTTTTATTATGTCGCTTCTCCGTTTTAGCTTTGTACTCTTTGAATTTCTCAAAGCACTCAGACTTACGGTGCAACAAATAAACGTATCCATATCTAGAATAATCGTCAATAAAAGTGACGAAATACTCATAACCACCTCTTGCTTGGATATTCATGGGTCCACATAAATCAGAGTGAACCAATCCTAACACTTCTTTGGCTCTATTCCCCTTTGCCTTAAAAGGCCTTTTGGTCATTTTACCTTCCAAGCAGGATTCACAAACTGGAAATGGCTCCACTGCCAATGAGCCTAAAGGCCCGTCTACTACCAGCCTTTGAATCCTCCTCAAGTTAATATGACCTAATCTCAAGTGCCAAAGATATGTTTGGTTCAAACTAGAAGGTTGCTTTCTTTTATTAGAGGTAGAAGATGTGTTGTTCAATACCCTATGTTGTAGTTGCAGTGCGGGTTGACTAGGATTAATTATATACAAATTGTCTTGCAATGTACCAGAACATATAATCCGTTTATTCATCATAATAGAAACATTACGATCCAAACAAACATTATAACCATCCATAGCAAGTTTAGAAACCGAAATCAAATTCCTTCTAAAAGAAGGTACATAAAGACAATTGTTCAAAACCAAAATCCTATCAGAACCAAAAGATAAATGAATAACTCCTACTGCAACTACTGCTACTTTCGTAGCATCTCCCATGAACACGTATATCTCGCCATCTCTAAGCATTCTGGATTGCTGGAACCCCTGCATAGAGTTACAAACATGATCAGTGGCTCCAGTATCTACACACCAAGTGCTCGTAGATATAGCCGCTATAAATGTTTCTGTAACTAGAGAAAGAGACATACCAGTATTGTTTGTCTTCTTAGGAAGAGGACAATCCTTTTTCCAGTGACCCGACTGCTTGCACCGGTAGCACTTCCTCTTAGGCTTTTTCACACCACCTTGAACCCCCACTGCCTTCACAGCTTGCTGTGTCTGAGCCTTTTTCTTCTTCTTTTTGCCTTTCGGCTTAGAGGAAGAACCTTTCTCAGCCACATTCACTTGAACACTCTGGCGAAATAATCCTTCAGCTGCCTGAAGTTCTGTCAGCAGTTCCGCAAGACTATACTGCCTCTTGTTCATGTTGTAATTCAAGCGGAAGTGCTCAAAACTCTTGGGCAAGCTCATAAGGACAATGTCAATCTGGGTTTCCCCGTCAAGCTCTGCACCAAGGATCTCTATCTCATTCAGATGTGCCATCATCTTGAGAACATGATCCCTTACAGGTGTACCTTCAGCCATCTGAGTGTTCATTAAAGCCTTCATGGCTACTTGCCTAGCAGCCCTATTCTGATCTCCAAAAAGTTCCTTGAGATTAAAGAGCATATCCGAAGCAGTGGCCATAGCCTGATGCTGATGCTGCAAAACACCCGACATTGCTGCCAGAATGTAACATCGCGACATCTCATCAGCCTTTGTCCACCGCTTATAATACTCTTTCTCCTCATCAGGAGCATCAGCAGCGGGCTGCTCAGGCTTGGGTTCATAAGTGCAAAACTTGTACTCCTCAGCAGTCAACACAATGTCCAAATTACGTTTCCATTCAATATAGTTAGGTCCGGTAAGTTTGTTATCCTTAAGTATGGTGAACAGTGGATTAAACCCCATTATATCCTGAGAATCATGCATGAAAAAATCACATTACACATAAAGAAGGGTGCATAAAAAATTAAGTCCTATTGGTTCCTCTAACAATTATTAAAATTAAATGCACTAACGTTTAAACACCATAAGTTTCTGGTACGTCACGATGGGTGACATGTATACCACCTAAATTTGTTTAAACGTTACTTCGGTCCTATTACTAAACAATAAGCCACGTTGGGGTGGTCTATATTATTTTTCATAGCTAAGTGTATACCATCATCAAATCTTAAATTACCCGAAACCTATGGAACTCGGTACGCCACGATGGGCGGCATGTATACCTTCCAATATTTCTCGAATAGAATACTTCAATTCAATATTCGTGTCTGGTTTGACTTCTAGGCAGTGGAGGAGTCACATCGGTCTCACTTAATACCCATAAGCCTTAGAAATCGCCCCAAATCAGAGATAAAGAAAATTCGTATCTATTCGTATTAATTTAAGAAGTTTGTTCCAGTAATATCTATAACATTCTAGGCACCATAAATTACATGCCACGATGGGTGACGTATACATAATTTATATTCGCCTTATATGTTAAATTACATACAAACAATGATGGAGACCATGGGATTTAATACCATATTAACTCCCTCTCCCACTTAGAATTTACTTTGAGGATTTTAATCTAGATGCATCGCCCTATGTTATTTCTTCGAAGTCCACATGCATACTATCATGGTTATAGCAACATAAAGAACACATAAAGAACACATAACATGGCAGCATACTAGCATGATTAAAGCATTAATTAAAAAACATCCCTATGTCCATGTCATTCTAGCATGCGAAGGGTTAGTATCACATGGCATAACAACACAGACAAGAAACACATAGTAGCAATAATCAAGAAAAGGCAGAAATTATGTAAAACATAATGAAACACATCCACTATTATGGCCCCGGAAAAACAGCTTCGAAATCATCCTTCGAAAAATTCCGAAAATCTTCGAGAGCCCGTTTGGAGGCCTAAACAGCCTCAGAACGCCCTGAAAAACTGCACCAAATGGACTATGTCAATTTGGAGCCTGTCCGTCTAGTTCTGCCGTCCCCGAAAAGGTATTATGCGCCCAAATCGGACATCGTATGCAAAAGTTACCCTAAATAGCAGCGGCAACAGATCGTAGCAGCGGAAGATCTCTGTTTCTTGCAGCCCCGTTGATCAAACAATTACATACAAATTGTACAGGCGAACCAGCCTATTCTATTACATCAGATCATAATCTAAAACAATTACAAATTGAATTACAAGATTAAACTATCACGATCAACCCTCGTGATTTACAACAGCCACGATAAACCACGTGGAATCCAAACATAACAGAATAATTAAAACACGGCCATAATAGTGGACAACGACCTGCATCACAGAATCACTATATACATGCATATATAATCATGACATTGACTACATATCATAAATCGCAGAACCGCAACCTCGCTCTGATGCCATTGTAGGAACAATCGGACCTTGGTCCTGCGTTTTATGATACTAATTAAAAGTTCGAACAGAATATTAACCTTAATCGCTACGGCGCAAGCGATTCAAATCCACGTCTTCTACTGTATTCCTTGATTCTCCTTGGACGAAGTGTGGCCTTCGATCTCCCAAGGTATGCCTCTCCTTAAAGCTCCGAAAACCCAAAACCCTAGCTGTCTCCTTGAGAAAAACATCTGCCTCTCTCTGACTCTAGGATTAATTCGTTTTGGTGTGTTTTGCAGCTTTAGGAGAACGAGAATATATATAGGCTACAGCAGGGATCATGGATCATTAGGTCAGGCCTTCTAATGACATTCCGGGCCAGGCCCAATGTCATTAAATATTATTTCTATCCACTAAAGAACTAATATTTGCACTACCTTTCCTAATTCCGTAAATTAATTATTTAATTCGGCTCCCATATTAATTGCTTATAAATTCCCCATGTTTAAGATATCGCATGTCCATTAATTAAATTAATTTCTGACAATTAATTTAATTAATATCTTTTATCCTTGATCATCCACTCAACCTTATAATTATGCAAGAACAAATCTGCCTGCAGGACTAAAGCATAATTATCTTTATGAGCTTTCAAGAGGACATCATCACCCGAATATATTTTTCGGACACGGTTTCCTTTTATAGTCAATATCCCACTCTGTATATAATGTCATTGCCCAATACATAAATTCGTAATTTAAAATAAATTACTTAATTTATGAGTCAAGGCATGTGCATTAAATACAAGTGTCAATCACTATATCCGGATTAAGAACTTAAGCATTAATAACATCATAGAATCTTAGTTCTTTATTGTCAGAATTAAAGAAACAATTATTCTACTATTTTGATCCCATTCAATATACACAAAGTATATAAATATTATTCAATAGTCAAGACAAACTATTTCCAAATAATACTTCAGCCGTTCCAGTGGTTTGTCTAACACCACTGCGACTGTGAACCTTTATTATATTATATAAGGAGTCTGACAATCTAATCTTCTGCTATCCCATTTGATACTAGATTGTCTACAATATATAATATATAGACAATGTGAAAACATGCATTGAAGATTCTCAAATAATTGTTATATACTTCAAACGAATATTTCAGTATAACCCTAACAGCAGCAACTAGAGGGATTCATTAAAGAAGGCCAAGAGCATCTTGTTTGTAAGCTGAAGAGGTCTATTTATGGACTTAAACAAGCTTCTAGGTATTGGAACATTCGCTTTGATCAGGCAGTCCAGTCATATGGATTTGATCAATGTCCAAGCGAAGCATGCGTGTATAAGAGATGTGAGGGAAATGCAGTGGTTTTTCTAGTGCTTTATGTTGATGACATTTTACTCATTGGAAACAATGTTAAGATGTTGTCTTCAATAAAGGCATGGTTGTTCAAACAATTTGAAATGAAGGACTTAGGTGAAGCAGCATACATCCTTGGGATCAAACTTATAAGGGATCGCAAGAAAAGGATGTTGACTTTATCTCAGGAGCCCTACATAGATGACGTATTAGCTCGTTTTAACATGCAGGACTCCAAGAAGGGTAATTTACCCTTCAGACATGGAGTTACTCTATCAAAGAGGCAGTGTCCTTCGACACCTAAGGAGATAGAGAACATGAAGGCAGTTCCTTATGCTTCGGCATGTGGGAGACTAATGTATGCAATGTTATGTACGAGGCCTGATATCTGCTTTGCCGTAGGCATGGTTAGCAGATACCAGTCAAACCCAGGACAAGAACATTGGAGTGCTGTAAAAGCAATACTCAAGTACCTGCGAAGGACTAAGGAGTATATGCTGGTTTACAAGTCCTCTGATTTATTGCCTCTGGGATATACCGATTCGGATTTCCAGACGGATAAGGATAAGAGAAAGTCCACCTCGGGATGTGTTTTTACTTTGGGAGGTGGAGCAGTAATATGGAGGAGTGTGAAGCAGAAATGCATCGCGGACTCAACCATGGAAGCCGAATATGTGGCAGCCTCGGAGGCAGCCAAAGAGGCTATATGGTTCCGAAACTTCCTGCTGGATTTGGGTGTTGTTCCTAATCTGCCACAGCAAATCACGATTTATTGTGATAACACTGGTGCTGTGGCGAATACCAAGGAACCACGGGCCCATAAGGCAGCGAAACACATAGAGCGTAAGTATCACCGCATACGACAGTTAGTTAAGCGAGGAGATATCATTGTGGCTGACATAGCATCGAAGGATAACCGGGCAGATCCTTTCACGAAGAGCTTACCAGCTAAGGCTTTTCAGGAGCATGTGGAAGCGATAGGAGTCAGATACTTGGTCACATAGTTATTGTAGTTGGTAGTGGATTGCTTGTAATTGACACTGATATACTTAAAGAATATCTTGAGTATAAGTGGGAGATTGTTAGGGTTATACTGAAATATTCGTTTGAAGTATATAACAATTATTTGAGAATCTTGAATGCATGTTTTCACATTGTCTGTATATTATATATTGTAGACAATCTAGTATCAAATGGGATAGCAGAAGATTAGATTGTCAAACTCCTTATATAATATAATAAACGTTCACAGTCGAGGTGGTGTTAGACAAACCACTGGAACGGCTGAAGTATTATTTGGAAATAGTTTATCTTGACTATTGAATAATACTTATATACTTTGTGTATATTGAACGGGATCAAAATAGTAGAATAATTGTTTCTTTAATTCTGACAATAAAAAACTAAGATTCTATGATGTTATTAATGCTTAAGTTCTTAATCCGGATATAGTGATTGACACTTGTATTTAATGCACATGCCTTGACTCATAAATTATGTAATTTATTTTAAATTACGAATTTATGTATTGGGCAATGACATTATATACAGAGTGGGATATTGACTATAAAAGGAAACCGTGTCCGAAAAATATATTCGGGTGATGATGTCCTCTTGAAAGCTCATAAAGATAATTATGCTTTAGTCCTGCATGCAGATTTGTTCTTGCATAATTATAAGGTTGAGTGGATGATCAAGGATAAAAGATATTAATTAAATTAATTGTAAGAAATTAATTTAATTAATGGACATGCGATATCTTAAACATGGGGAATTTATAAGCAATTAATATGGGAGCCGAATTATATAATTAATTTACGGAATTAGGAAAGGTAGTGCAAATATTAGTTCTTTAGTGGATAGAATTAATATTTAATGACATTGGGCCTGGCCCGGAATGTCATTGGAAGGCCTGACCTAATGATCCATGATCCCTGCTGTAGCCTATATATATTCTCGTTCTCCTAAAGCTGAAAGACACAACAAAACGAATTAATCCTAGAGTCAGAGAGAGGCAGACGTTTTTCTCAAGGAGACAGCTAGGGTTTTGGGTTTTCGGAGCTTTAAGGAGAGGCACACCTTGGGAGATCGAAGGCCACACTTCGTCCAAGGAGAATCAAGGAATACAGTAGAATACGTGGATTTGAATCGCTTGCGCCGTAGCGATTAAGGTTAATATTCTGTTCGAACTTTTAATTAGTATCATTAAACGCAGGACCAAGGTCCGATTGATCCTACAGAAACAACTTGTTGCTTCATTATTGGATGGATTGAAGTTGGAAACGACTTGTAGCTTCATTCCAGACTCGTTTGAAGTTGAAAACAATTTGTAGTTTCATTCTTGTCTCGTTTGAGCCCGGAAACAACTTGTTGTTTCATTATTGGCTGGATTGAAATTGGAAACGACTTGTAGCTTCATTCCAGACTCGTTTGAAGTTGAACACAACTTGTAACTTCATTTTCGGTTGTTTAAAATTAGAATCAACTTGTAGTTTCATTCTTTACTCGTTTGAGCCTGTAAACAACTTGTTGCTTCATTATTGGTGAGATTGAAGTTGGAAACAACTTGTAGCTTCATTCTAGACTCGTTTGAAGTGGAAAACAATTTGTAGCTTCATTTTCGGTTGTTTAAAATTAGAATCAACTTGTAGTTTCATTCTTGACTCGTTTGAGCCCGGAAACAACTTGTTGTTTCATTATTGGCTGGATTGAAGTTGGAAACGACTTGTAGCTTCATTCCAGACTCGTTTGAAGTTGAACACAACTTGTAGCTTCATTTTCGGTTGTTTAAAATTAGAATCAACTTGTAGTTTCATTCTTGACTCGTTTGAGCCTGTAAACAACTTGTTGCTTCATTATTGGCTGGATTGAAGTTGGAAACAACATCTAGCTTCATTCTAGACTCGTTTGAAGTTGAAAACAACTTGTAGCTTCATTTTCGGTTGTTTAAAATTAGAATCAACTTGTAGTTTCATTCTTGACTCGTTTGAGCCAATAATGAAGCAACAAGTTGTTTCCGGGCTCAAGCGAGTCAACTCGTTTGAAGTGGAAAACAATTTGTAGCTTCATTTTCGGTTGTTTAAAATTAGAATCAACTTGTAGTTTCATTCTTGACTCGTTTGAGCCCGGAAACAACTTGTTGCTTCATTATTGCCTGGATTGAAGTTGGAAACAACATGTAGCTTCATTCCAGACTCGTTTGAAGTTGAAAACAACTTGTAGCTTCATTTTCAGTTGTTTAAAATTAGAATCAACTTGCAGTTTCATTCTTGACTCGTTTGAGCCTGTAAACAACATGTTGCTTCATTATTGGCTCGATCGAAGTTGGGAACAACTTGTAGCTTCATTCCAGACTCGTTTGAAGTTGAAAACAATTTGTAGTTTCATTCTTGACTCGTTTGAGCCCGGTAACAACTTGTTGCTTCATTATTGGCTGGATTGAAGTTGGAAACAACATGTAGCTTCATTCCAGACTCGTTTGAAGTTGAAAACAACTTGTAGCTTCATTCTTGACTCGTTTGAGCCCGGAAACAACTTGTTGCTTCATTATTGGATGGATTGAAGTTGGAAACGACTTGTAGCTTCATTCCAGACTCGTTTGAAGTTGAAAACAATTTGTAGTTTCATTCTTGACTCGTTTGAGCCCGGAAATAACTTGTTGTTTCATTATTGGCTGGATTGAAGTTGGAAACGACTTGTAGCTTCATTCCAGACTCGTTTGAAGTTGAACACAACTTGTAACTTCATTTTCGGTTGTTTAAAATTAGAATCAACTTGTAGTTTCATTCTTGACTCGTTTGAGCCTGTAAACAATTTGTTGCTTCATTATTGGTTAGATTGAAGTTGGAAACAACTTGTAGCTTCATTCTAGACTCGTTTGAAGTGGAAAACAATTTGTAGCTTCATTTTCGGTTGTTTAAAATTAGAATCAACTTGTAGTTTCATTCTTGACTCGTTTGAGCCCGGAAACAACTTGTTGCTTCATTATTGGCTGGATTGAAGTTGGAAACAACATCTAGCTTCATTCCAGACTCGTTTGAAGTTGAAAACAATTTGTATCTTCATTTTCAGTTGTTTAAAATTAGAATCAACTTGTAGTTTCATTCTTGACTCGTTTGAGCCTGTAAACAACTTGTTGCTTCATTATTGGCTAGATTGAAGTTGGATGCAACTTGTAGCTTCATTCAAGACTCGTTTGAAGTTGAAAACAATTTGTAGCTTCATTTTCAGTTGTTTAAAATTAGAATAAACTTGTAGTTTCATTCTTGACTCGTTTGAGCCTGTAAACAACTTGTTGCTTCATTATTGGCTGGATTGAAGTTGGAAACAACATCTAGCTTCATTCCAGACTCGTTTGAAGTTGAAAACAACTTGTAGCTTCATTCTTGACTCGTTTGAGCCCGGAAACAACTTGTGCTTCATTATTGGATGGATTGAAGTTGGAAACGACTTGTAGCTTCATTCCAGACTCGTTTGAAGTTGAAAACAATTTGTAGTTTCATTCTTTACTCGTTTGAGCCCGGAAACAACTTGTTGTTTCATTATTGGCTGGATTGAAGTTGGAAACGACTTGTAGCTTCATTCCAGACTCGTTTGAAGTTGAACACAACTTGTAACTTCATTTTCTGTTGTTTAAAATTAGAATCAACTTGTAGTTTCATTCTTGACTCGTTTGAGCCTGTAAACAACTTGTTGCTTCATTATTGGTTAGATTGAAGTTGGAAACAACTTGTAGCTTCATTCTAGACTCGTTTGAAGTGGAAAACAATTTGTAGCTTCATTTTCGGTTGTTTAAAATTAGAATCAACTTGTAGTTTCATTCTTGACTCGTTTGAGCCCGGAAACAACTTGTTGCTTCATTATTGGCTGGATTGAAGTTGGAAACAACATCTAGCTTCATTCCAGACTCGTTTGAAGTTGAAAACAATTTGTATCTTCATTTTCAGTTGTTTAAAATTAGAATCAACTTGTAGTTTCATTCTTGACTCGTTTGAGCCTGTAAACAACTTGTTGCTTCATTATTGGCTAGATTGAAGTTGGATGCAACTTGTAGCTTCATTCAAGACTCGTTTGAAGTTGAAAACAATTTGTAGCTTCATTTTCAGTTGTTTAAAATTAGAATAAACTTGTAGTTTCATTCTTGACTCGTTTGAGCCTGTAAACAACTTGTTGCTTCATTATTGGCTGGATTGAAGTTGGAAACAACATCTAGCTTCATTCCAGACTCGTTTGAAGTTGAAAACAACTTGTAGCATCATTTTCAGTTGTTTAAAATTAGAATCAACTTGTAGTTTCATTGTTGACTCGTTTGAGCCTGTAAACATCTTGTTGCTTCATTATTGGCTAGATTGAAGTTGGATACAACTTGTAGCTTCATTCTAGACTCCTTTGAAGTTGAAAACAATTTGTAGCTTCATTTTCGGTTGTTTAAAATTAGAATCAACTTGTAGTTTCATTCTTGACTCGTTTGAGCCTCTGGAAACAACTTGTTGTTTCATTATTGGCTAGATTGAAGTTGGAACCAACTTGTAGCTTCATTCCAAACTCGTTTGAAGTTGAAAACAACTTGTAGCTTCATTTTCGGTTGTTTAAAATTAGAATCAACTTTTAGTTTCATTCTTGACTCGTTTCAGCCTGTAAACAACTTGTTGCTTCATTATTGGCTAGATCGAAGTTGGAAACAACTTGTAGCTTCATTCCAGACTCATTTGAAGTTGAAAACAATTTGTAGTTTCATTCTTGACTCGTTTGAGCCCGGAAACAACTTGTTGTTTCATTATTGGCTGGATTGAAGTTGGAAACGACTTGTAGCTTCATTCCAGACTCGTTTGAAGTTGAACACAACTTGTAGCTTCATTTTCGGTTGTTTAAAATTAGAATCAACTTGTAGTTTCATTCTTGACTCGTTTGAGCCAATAATGAAGCAACAAATTGTTTCCGGGCTCAAGCGAGTCAACTCGTTTGAAGTGGAAAACAATTTGTAGCTTCATTTTCGGTTGTTTAAAATTAGAATCAACTTGTAGTTTCATTCTTGACTCGTTTGAGCCCGGAAACAACTTGTTGCTTCATTATTGGCTGGATTGAAGTTGGAAACAACATGTAGCTTCATTCCAGACTCGTTTGAAGTTGAAAACAACTTGTAGCTTCATTTTCAGTTGTTTAAAATTAGAATCAACTTGCAGTTTCATTCTTGACTCGTTTGAGCCTGTAAACAACATGTTGCTTCATTATTGGCTCGATCGAAGTTGGAAACAACTTGTAGCTTCATTCTAGACTCGTTTGAAGTTGAAAACAATTTGTAGTTTCATTCTTGACTCGTTTGAGCCTGGAAACAACTTGTTGCTTCATTATTGGCTGGATTGAAGTTGGAAACAACATGTAGCTTCATTCCAAACTCGTTTGAAGTTGAAAACAAGTTGTAGCTTCATTTTCCGTTGTTTAAAATTAGAATGAACTTTTAGTTTCATTCTTGACTCGTTTCAGCCTGTAAACAACTTGTTGCTTCATTATTGGCTAGATCGAAGTTGGAAACAACTTGTAGCTTCATTCCAGACTCATTTGAAGTTGAAAACAATTTGTAGTTTCATTCTTGACTCGTTTGAGCCCGGAAACAACTTGTTGTTTCATTATTGGCTGGATTGAAGTTGGAAACGACTTGTAGCTTCATTCCAGACTCGTTTGAAGTTGAACACAACTTGTAGCTTCATTTTCGGTTGTTTAAAATTAGAATCAACTTGTAGTTTCATTCTTGACTCGTTTGAGCCTGTAAACAACTTGTTGCTTCATTATTGGCTGGATTGAAGTTGGAAACAACATCTAGCTTCATTCTAGACTCGTTTGAAGTTGAAAACAACTTGTAGCTTCATTTTCGGTTGTTTAAAATTAGAATCAACTTGTAGTTTCATTCTTGACTCGTTTGAGCCAATAATGAAGCAACAAGTTGTTTCCGGGCTCAAGCGAGTCAACTTGTTTGAAGTGGAAAACAATTTGTAGCTTCATTTTCGGTTGTTTAAAATTAGAATCAACTTGTAGTTTCATTCTTGACTCGTTTGAGCCCGGAAACAACTTGTTGCTTCATTATTGGCTGGATTGAAGTTGGTAACAACATGTAGCTTCATTCCAGACTCGTTTGAAGTTGAAAACAACTTGTAGCTTCATTTTCAGTTGTTTAAAATTAGAATCAACTTGCAGTTTCATTCTTGACTCGTTTGAGCCTGTAAACAACATGTTGCTTCATTATTGGCTCGATCGAAGTTGGAAACAACTTGTAGCTTCATTCTAGACTCGTTTGAAGTTGAAAACAATTTGTAGTTTCATTCTTGACTCGTTTGAGCCTGGAAACAACTTGTTGCTTCATTATTGGCTGGATTGAAGTTGGAAACAACATGTAGCTTCATTCCAGACTCGTTTGAAGTTGAAAACAACTTGTAGCTTCATTCTTGACTCGTTTGAGCCCGGAAACAACTTGCTGCTTCATTATTGGATGGATTGAAGTTGGAAACGACTTGTAGCTTCATTCCAGACTCGTTTGAAGTTGAAAACAATTTGTAGTTTCATTCTTGACTCGTTTGAGCCCGGAAACAACTTGTTGTTTCATTATTGGCTGGATTGAAGTTGGAAACGACTAGTAGCTTCATTCCAGACTCGTTTGAAGTTGAACACAACTTGTAACTTCATTTTCGGTTGTTTAAAATTAGAATCAACTTGTAGTTTCATTCTTGACTCGTTTGAGCCTGTAAACAACTTGTTGCTTCATTATTGGTTAGATTGAAGTTGGAAACAACTTGTAGCTTCATTCTAGACTCGTTTGAAGTGGAAAACAATTTGTAGCTTCATTTTCGGTTGTTTAAAATTAGAATCAACTTGTAGTTTCATTCTTGACTCGTTTGAGCCCGGAAACAACTTGTTGCTTCATTATTGGCTGGATTGAAGTTGGAAACAACATGTAGCTTCATTCCAGACTCGTTTGAAGTTGAAAACAACTTGTAGCTTCATTTTCAGTTGTTTAAAATTAGAATCAACTTGCAGTTTCATTCTTGACTCGTTTGAGCCTGTAAACAACATGTTGCTTCATTATTGGCTCGATCGAAGTTGGAAACAACTTGTAGCTTCATTCTAGACTCGTTTGAAGTTGAAAACAATTTGTAGTTTCATTCTTGACTCGTTTGAGCCTGGAAACAACTTGTTGCTTCATTATTGGCTGGATTGAAGTTGGAAACAACATGTAGCTTCATTCCAAACTCGTTTGAAGTTGAAAACAAGTTGTAGCTTCATTTTCCGTTGTTTAAAATTAGAATGAACTTTTAGTTTCATTCTTGACTCGTTTCAGCCTGTAAACAACTTGTTGCTTCATTATTGGCTAGATCGAAGTTGGAAACAACTTGTAGCTTCATTCCAGACTCATTTGAAGTTGAAAACAATTTGTAGTTTCATTCTTGACTCGTTTGAGCCCGGAAACAACTTGTTGTTTCATTATTGGCTGGATTGAAGTTGGAAACGACTTGTAGCTTCATTCCAGACTCGTTTGAAGTTGAACACAACTTGTAGCTTCATTTTCGGTTGTTTAAAATTAGAATCAACTTGTAGTTTCATTCTTGACTCGTTTGAGCCTGTAAACAACTTGTTGCTTCATTATTGGCTGGATTGAAGTTGGAAACAACATCTAGCTTCATTCTAGACTCGTTTGAAGTTGAAAACAACTTGTAGCTTCATTTTCGGTTGTTTAAAATTAGAATCAACTTGTAGTTTCATTCTTGACTCGTTTGAGCCAATAATGAAGCAACAAGTTGTTTCCGGGCTCAAGCGAGTCAACTCGTTTGAAGTGGAAAACAATTTGTAGCTTCATTTTCGGTTGTTTAAAATTAGAATCAACTTGTAGTTTCATTCTTGACTCGTTTGAGCCCGGAAACAACTTGTTGCTTCATTATTGGCTGGATTGAAGTTGGAAACAACATGTAGCTTCATTCCAGACTCGTTTGAAGTTGAAAACAACTTGTAGCTTCATTTTCAGTTGTTTAAAATTAGAATCAACTTGCAGTTTCATTCTTGACTCGTTTGAGCCTGTAAACAACATGTTGCTTCATTATTGGCTCGATCGAAGTTGGAAACAACTTGTAGCTTCATTCTAGACTCGTTTGAAGTTGAAAACAATTTGTAGTTTCATTCTTGACTCGTTTGAGCCTGGAAACAACTTGTTGCTTCATTATTGGCTGGATTGAAGTTGGAAACAACATGTAGCTTCATTCCAGACTCGTTTGAAGTTGAAAACAACTTGTAGCTTCATTCTTGACTCGTTTGAGCCCGGAAACAACTTGCTGCTTCATTATTGGATGGATTGAAGTTGGAAACGACTTGTAGCTTCATTCCAGACTCGTTTGAAGTTGAAAACAATTTGTAGTTTCATTCTTGACTCGTTTGAGCCCGGAAACAACTTGTTGTTTCATTATTGGCTGGATTGAAGTTGGAAACGACTTGTAGCTTCATTCCAGACTCGTTTGAAGTTGAACACAACTTGTAACTTCATTTTCGGTTGTTTAAAATTAGAATCAACTTGTAGTTTCATTCTTGACTTGTTTGAGCCTGTAAACAACTTGTTGCTTCATTATTGGTTAGATTGAAGTTGGAAACAACTTGTAGCTTCATTCTAGACTCGTTTGAAGTGGAAAACAATTTGTAGCTTCATTTTCGGTTGTTTAAAATTAGAATCAACTTGTAGTTTCATTCTTGACTCGTTTGAGCCCGGAAACAACTTGTTGCTTCATTATTGGCTGGATTGAAGTTGGAAACAACATCTAGCTTCATTCCAGACTCGTTTGAAGTTGAAAACAATTTGTATCTTCATTTTCAGTTGTTTAAAATTAGAATCAACTTGTAGTTTCATTCTTGACTCGTTTGAGCCTGTAAACAACTTGTTGCTTCATTATTGGCTAGATTGAAGTTGGATGCAACTTGTATCTTCATTCAAGACTCGTTTGAAGTTGAAAACAATTTGTAGCTTCATTTTCAGTTGTTTAAAATTAGAATAAACTTGTAGTTTGATTCTTGACTCGTTTGAGCCTGTAAACAACTTGTTGCTTCATTATTGGCTGGATTGAAGTTGGAAACAACATCTAGCTTCATTCCAGACTCGTTTGAAGTTGAAAACAACTTGTAGCATCATTTTCAGTTGTTTAAAATTAGAATCAACTTGTAGTTTCATTGTTGACTCGTTTGAGCCTGTAAACATCTTGTTGCTTCATTATTGGCTAGATTGAAGTTGGATACAACTTGTAGCTTCATTCTAGACTCCTTTGAAGTTGAAAACAATTTGTAGCTTCATTTTCGGTTGTTTAAAATTAGAATCAACTTGTAGTTTCATTCTTGACTCGTTTGAGCCTCTGGAAACAACTTGTTGTTTCATTATTGGCTAGATTGAAGTTGGAACCAACTTGTAGCTTCATTCCAAACTCGTTTGAAGTTGAAAACAACTTGTAGCTTCATTTTCGGTTGTTTAAAATTAGAATCAACTTTTAGTTTCATTCTTGACTCGTTTCAGCCTGTAAACAACTTGTTGCTTCATTATTGGCTAGATCGAAGTTGGAAACAACTTGTAGCTTCATTCCAGACTCATTTGAAGTTGAAAACAATTTGTAGTTTCATTCTTGACTCGTTTGAGCCCGGAAACAACTTGTTGTTTCATTATTGGCTAGATTGAAGTTGGAACCAACTTGTAGCTTCATTCCAAACTCGTTTGAAGTTGAAAACAACTTGTAGCTTCATTTTCGGTTGTTTAAAATTAGAATCAACTTTTAGTTTCATTCTTGACTCGTTTCAGCCTGTAAACAACTTGTTGCTTCATTATTGGCTAGATCGAAGTTGGAAACAACTTGTAGCTTCATTCCAGACTCATTTGAAGTTGAAAACAATTTGTAGTTTCATTCTTGACTCGTTTGAGCCTGGAAACAACTTGTTCTTTCATTATTGGCTGGATTGAAGTTGGAAACGACTTGTAGCTTCATTCCAGACTCGTTTGAAGTTGAACACAACTTGTAGCTTCATTTTCGGTTGTTTAAAATTAGAATCAACTTGTAGTTTCATTCTTGACTCGTTTGAGCCTGTAAACAACTTGTTGCTTCATTATTGGCTGGATTGAAGTTGGAAACAACATCTAGCTTCATTCTAGACTCGTTTGAAGTTGAAAACAACTTGTAGCTTCATTTTCGGTTGTTTAAAATTAGAATCAACTTGTAGTTTCATTCTTGACTCGTTTGAGCCAATAATGAAGCAACAAGTTGTTTCCGGGCTCAAGCGAGTCAACTCGTTTGAAGTGGAAAACAATTTGTAGCTTCATTTTCGGTTGTTTAAAATTAGAATCAACTTGTAGTTTCATTCTTGACTCGTTTGAGCCCGGAAACAACTTGTTGCTTCATTATTGGCTGGATTGAAGTTGGAAACAACATGTAGCTTCATTCCAGACTCGTTTGAAGTTGAAAACAACTTGTAGCTTCATTTTCAGTTGTTTAAAATTAGAATCAACTTGCAGTTTCATTCTTGACTCGTTTGAGCCTGTAAACAACATGTTGCTTCATTATTGGCTAGATCGAAGTTGAAAACAACTTGTAGCTTCATTCTAGACTCGTTTGAAGTTGAAAACAATTTGTAGTTTCATTCTTGACTCGTTTGAGCCCGGAAACAACTTGTTGTTTCATTATTGGCTGGATTGAAGTTGGAAACGACTTGTAGCTTCATTCCAGACTCGTTTGAAGTTGAACACAACTTGTAGCTTCATTTTCGGTTGTTTAAAATTAGAATCAACTTGTAGTTTCATTCTTGACTCGTTTGAGCCTGTAAACAACTTGTTGCTTCATTATTGGCTGGATTGAAGTTGGAAACAACATCTAGCTTCATTCTAGACTCGTTTGAAGTTGAAAACAACTTGTAGCTTCATTTTCGGTTGTTTAAAATTAGAATCAACTTGTAGTTTCATTCTTGACTCGTTTGAGCCAATAATGAAGCAACAAGTTGTTTCCGAGCTCAAGCGAGTCAACTCGTTTGAAGTGGAAAACAATTTGTAGCTTCATTTTCGGTTGTTTAAAATTAGAATCAACTTGTAGTTTCATTCTTGACTCGTTTGAGCCCGGAAACAACTTGTTGCTTCATTATTGGCTGGATTGAAGTTGGAAACAACATGTAGCTTCATTCCAGACTCATTTGAAGTTGAAAACAACTTGTAGCTTCATTTTCAGTTGTTTAAAATTAGAATCAACTTGCAGTTTCATTCTTGACTCGTTTGAGCCTGTAAACAACATGTTGCTTCATTATTGGCTCGATCGAAGTTGGAAACAACTTGTAGCTTCATTCTAGACTCGTTTGAAGTTGAAAACAATTTGTAGTTTCATTCTTGACTCGTTTGAGCCCGGAAACAACTTGTTGCTTCATTATTGGCTGGATTGAAGTTGGAAACAACATGTAGCTTCATTCCAGACTCGTTTGAAGTTGAAAACAACTTGTAGCTTCATTCTTGACTCGTTTGAGCCCGGAAACAACTTGTTGCTTCATTATTGGATGGATTGAAGTTGGAAACGACTTGTAGCTTCATTCCAGACTCGTTTGAAGTTGAAAACAATTTGTAGTTTCATTCTTGACTCGTTTGAGCCCGGAAACAACTTGTTGTTTCATTATTGGCTGGATTGAAGTTGGAAACGACTTGTAGCTTCATTCCAGACTCGTTTGAAGTTGAACACAACTTGTAACTTCATATTCGGTTGTTTAAAATTAGAATCAACTTGTAGTTTCATTCTTGACTCGTTTGAGCCTGTAAACAACTTGTTGCTTCATTATTGGTTAGATTGAAGT